>NC_083320.1:21574278-21877235 GCF_963455315.2 Globicephala melas
ATATTGATGATATGTTTCTCAGGCCGGCTAGTACGTACACGGTTATTCATTGTATTCATCTTTAGACTTTTTTGCGTGACTTAAGTGTTTTATAATAGAACTTTAAAAATGACCAATTCCTTCTGCAGATTTTTGTGAATTCTTAGGTATCGTATGCTTTTGTGCTTACCTCTGACTCCAATATCCTGCTTCTGCTGTGTGTATTCTATCTGGGAAATCATTCCACCATGCTGATGTGGTCGCCCCGCTTTCATAATGACTCAGTGCAGACATGAAATTCAGCCCCTTGCCTTGATTTACACAAACACTGAACCCACAAATGAATGCAAGTAGTCTAAACAGTTTGCAGAGATAGAGGCATGTACTTCCCAAGAACGTAAGCAACTTAAAATGCAATGTTGCTCCTCTTAAAGAACTTCTGGCCATTCCACCAGGAATGCTGTCACTACCAGACTATGCAGCATCCTAACCTTTCCCACTCCTTGCTGCCTCCTTCCTTCTCTTCCTCATTCTTCCCTCCCAGGCTGCCTTTAAGAACTCCAAATTCTTCTGCTCTATTATGAAGAACAATTTTGATCTTTTCAGTCTTGATTTCCAACCTCACATTACAGGCATGGAATACATATTTGTTGAAAAATGAATAAAACTTGATTCCTGGCCCACTCACAGATGTCCAAAACCCACTCAAATTTCTAGTCTATGAACAACGGCCTGGCACAACAACACCCATTTATTTCTATGGGTGCTAATCCCCTCAGGAGGAATTGTGGTTTTAAGTAGTAATTTTCCATTTTCTCCATTATATGTAGTCAATTATGACCCCATTAAGGAGTTTCAAATCTACTTAGGTAGACAGGACATCTATGTCCAATATAAAAGTTTAAGGCATATAAGAGTAGAGGTGAAGATTATAGGAGTTTGGAGGAAGGAATCATTGCTGATGTTTAAAGGAGTTTGAAAAGAATAGTTAAGGAGGTGAAATTTCATTGGTACTTGAAATAAGGGTTAGACTTAAATTACTGGAGAGAAGAGGGCATTCTAGGCTGGGAGAAATTTGTGAGCAACGGAAAGGAATAAGAGAGAGTTTATCTTTAGGATAAATCCATTAGTAAACCCATAAAGAACTGGTAAAAAGGGAAGGATTGGAGTTGTGTCTGTGTGTGTGTGTGTGTTTGCACATTGTTATGTTTTACAGAAGAGCACGATTGTAAATGAAATTGCCATGTGTTATGGACTAAATTATGTTTCCCCAAAATTTGTATGTTGAAGCCTTAATCCTCAGCACCTCAGAATGTGACTGTATTTTGTAGATGGGCCCATTAAAAGGTGATTAAGTTAAAACAAAGCCTTTAGACCCTAATCCAGTCTGACTGGTATCCTTATAAGAGGAGATGAGGATATACAGAGAAACACAGGGACACAGGCACATAGCACACAGAATAAAGGACCATGGTCACAGGACCATGTGATGGCACAGCAAAAGGGCGACCATCTGCAAGCCAAGAAGAGAAGTAGCAGAGGACTCCAACCCTGCTGGTACATAGGTCTTGGACTTCCATAGGTCTTGGGCCTCCATAACTGTTAAAAAATAAATTACTGTTGTTTAAGCCACCCAACCTGTGGTATTTGTTATACTCTAGCAAACTAATACACAATAAGGTCTTGGAATAAGAGAAAGGGATGGAATTACAAATAGAACAGCAGTCTTCTGGTAAAACTAAAAGGCATATCAGTCTCTGAGAAAGTACAGTTTTGACGTTAAAATAAGAGAAGATGGAGTTAATAGCAGATGACCTAAATCTACTTAGATTATTTGGCGGGGTGGGAAATGTCAAGATTTAAAACTGGATATACACAGTGCTGTATTTAAAATAGAAAACCAACAAGGACTTACTGTATAGCACAGTGAACTCTGCTCAATATTCTGTAATAACCTAAGTGGGAAAAAAATTTGAAAAAGAATAAATACATGTGTATGTATAACTAAATCACTTTGCTGTATACCTGAAACTAACACAACATTGTGAGTCAACTATACTTCAATATAAATTAAAAATTAAAACACCAACTAAGAAAACCAAAAATACTCCTGGAACATGTGAAAGTTCAGTCTGGAAAAAAAAAAAAAACAGACTTCAATATAATAAAAAAGACTAAACTCAAACTATTTGGTGTGAATTTGTATATTAAAATTTTATAATTTTCTCTAACTACGCCTGACTGATTGGAATAAGATATTATAGTACTGAAGTTGGGAAAATTGTCATAGATGGGAGGTTGAGGGACATAAGGGATTCTTTTATTTTTTTATTTATTTTTGCGGTACGCGGGCCTCTCACTGCTGTGGCCTCTCCTGTTGCAGAGCACAGGCTCCGAACGCGCAGGCTCAGCGGCCATGGATGACGGGCCCAGCCGCTCCGCGGCATGTGGGATCTTCCCGGACCGGGGCACGAACCCGTGTCCCCTAGCATCGGCAGGCGGACTCTCAACCAGTGTGTCACCAGGGAAGCCCCTCCCACGGATTCTTAAATGTAAGATATCCCCATTGGAACAATTGACTCTGGCTTCCACTTGGTAGGAGGCAATGGAAGCGAAAAAGAGGCAAATAGTCTGAGAGAGAGAATCAGAATTGATATACTGAAGGTCATGATGAGTCCATAGAGGAATTTCAGTCAGTGAGAAAAGAGAGAGACAGACAATAAAGAACCTGTGATTAGAGAGGGAATGATTTGGATTTAAAATCTTTCTGGGATTTTTGAGCATTACTTTAGTTTTACTTCTGCTTGTCATGTTAAATGAGATGATGATTTGGAAAGGCATAAATGCAATTAATACATTGGTAGTCATCTAATAATTAAATCATTAACAATAAAAATGACAGGTAATCCAACATGATAGCCATTCTCCTTGTATGCCCTGATTAGATCCAGAATTTGGTATTACTGCTTTATTTTGAAAACTGTGCTTCAACCACTACTATCAAATGCATTAATAAAACAACGTTTAAATTTTGTTTAGAAGACCTATGAGATAAGTCTAAATAAAATGAAAATTTTGAAGTATTATCCAGAGCATTTAAGTCTCTTTAAAAATTGAAGTATAGTTGAAGTATAATATTATATAATTTACAGGTTTACAATATAGTGACTCACATTTTTTAAAGGTTATACTCCATTTATAGTTATTTTAAAATATTGGCTATATTCCCTGTATTGCACAATATATCCTTGTAGCTTATTTTATGCATAGTAGTTTGTACCTATTAATCCCCTTCTTCTATATTGCCCTTTCCCCCTTCTCTCTCTCCACTGGTAACCAGGAGTTTGTTTTCTACATCTGTGAGTCTGCTTCTTTTTTGTTATATTCACTAATTTGTTGTATTTTTTAGATTTCATATATAAGTGATATAATATAGTATTTGTCTTTCTCTGTTTGACTTATTTCACTTAGCACAATCCTCTCCCAGTCCATCCATATTGTTGCAAATGGCCAAATTTCGTTCTTTTTTATGGCTGAGTAGTATTCCATTGTGTGTGTATGTGTGTGTTCATGTATCACACCTTCTTTATCCATTCATCTGTTGATGGACACTTAGGTTGCTTCAGTATCTTAGTAATTGTAAATAGTGCTGCTAGGAACATTGAGGTACATGTATCTTTTCAAATTACTGTCTCTGGTTTTTTTTTTTTTTTTTTTTTTTCAGAAATATGCCCAGGAGTGGAATTGCTGGGTCATATGGTAGTTCTATTTTTAGTTTTTTGAGAAACATCCATCCTGTCTTCCACAGTGACTGCACCAATTTACATTCCCACCAACAGTGCATGAGGGTTCCCTTTTCTCCACATCCTCACCAACATTTGTTATTTGTGTTCTTTTTGATGATGGTCATTCTGACAGGTGTGAGGTGACATCTCATTGTGGTTTTCATTTGCATTTCCCTGATGGTTAGTGATGTTGAGCATCTTTTCATGTGCCTGTTGGCCATCTGCATGTCCTTTTTGAAAAAGTGTCTATTCAGGTCTTCTGCCCATTTTTTAATTGAGTTGTTTGCTTTTTTTAATGTTGAGTTATATGAGCTGTTCATATATTTTGGATCTTAACCTCTTATCGGTCATATTATTTACAAATATTTTCTCCCATCCAGTAGGTTGTCTTTTCATTTTGTTGATGCTTTGCTGTGCAAAAGCTTTCAAGTTTAATTAGGTCCTGTTTGTTTATTTTTGCTTTTATTTCCTTTGTGTTAGGAGGCAGATCCAAAAAGATATTGCTACAATTTATGTCAAAGGGTATATTGCCTATGTTTTCTTCTAGGAGTTTTATGGTTTCCAGCAGAGCATTTAAATTTTAAGTGATCCAAGGAAAATGTCACTGGCAAAATTCATTCTTTCATTCCAAAAATACTGGTGGCATGCATGTACAAGGCACCATGCTAGGTCCTGTGGGAGATAACATGAAAAGTCCTACTCTCAAGGGCAGAAAGATAAGGAGCAGATACCCATGAGACAGATCACCCAGTTTTCTTCCTTTCTGCTGAAATATTTGGAGAAGGAGTGTCCTAACAAGCCCTGGCTATACCCAATGAGAAAACTGATTGGTCCAGGAATGGTTATGTGATCAAAATTAGACCAATGGTTCCTTTCTTTGGGAATTTTGACTTTAGCTGCTGAAGCTATATGATGTGAAACTCAGGATCTAGGTTTTATACCCTGTAGAAAAAGTGGTTTTGCATTAAAAAAATGAGGTCAACAGGCAGAGAGAATCAGAGACGAGATGGAGAGGATTTGTTGCTGTACATATCCCTGGTTTCCAGGAATTTGAGACCTTTCTGTTCCTTGGCATTTTAATGGTTTAGCTAGCTCTTCTTTGGGTAGTAACTCAGAATCCTTTCTATATGTTCCCCTTTAAGACTTAAGCCTATTTGAGTTGGGTTCTGTCACTTGAAACAAGAAACTCCAAATGAATATAGTGAAATAAGAGATGTACACAAATAACCATAGTCAAATAATATGTCATAAAATAAACCCCAAATTATGTGGAACTTTAGAGAAGGGGCAGATAGCTCTGGGGTTATCAAGGGTTACTGAAGAAGGCTCCTCTCCAGAAGCCAACTGTGGGTTTTTTCCCTCCATTCAACACCAGAACCCTCTGGCCAGTCCTATCCAGTGTCTCCTTTTTCTTCTTTGCTCAAGGTGCCAAGGGTTGAACCTGTTCTCCACTTTGGTTTAGAGCTGACATTATCCTATTTGTCCTTTAAAGTTCTCCTACATGGATTCAGGGTAGGATACAGTCATATTTCTCTTCCTTGCTACCCCCAAATGGGAAAGTTCAATAGCCTTTTGTTCTCTGGGTTTTTTCTTCTGTGAGTTTATGCTAACTAGGGGAGGAATGAAACAGAATAATGAACTGACAACATGGCAAAGTTGCTGTGCTAAATATCTCCTTTTGCCCCTTCAGATGTACCCTCTGTTCTTCTCTAGCCAGCTCTCTGTGTTGGGAGGATAATCTGTTTACCCCACATTAATGGGCTCTCTTACCCTTTGGCTTCTAGTTGGATTTTTAAATATGAAATAGTGACAGCAGTTCAGGATAAGGAGGTCAGTGTATTTGTTCCTGTGACTTCTATCTTACAATGTCACTAAGGTTGGATACTTCCCTTATCACAGCACATTTCAACTCAAGGCATCAATAAACCATGGTCAATGGGCCAAACCCAGCCTGCCACCTGTTTTTCTGTGGCCTTGAGATGCATACATTTTTAAATGGTTGAACCAAAAATTTTTTAAAGAATACTATTTCATGGTTCATGACAATTACATGAAATTCAAATTTCGGTGTCCATAAATGAGGTTTTATTGGGAGATAGCCATGCTCACTCATCTACATATTGTGTCTGGTTGCTTTTGCTCTACAATGGCAGAGCTAAGTTGTTGAGACAGAGGTAGAGATGAAACTCACAAAGACTGAAATATTTGCTTATCTGGGCACTTATAGAAAAATTTCCTCTACATGACTCTCTCCTTCCAGGTTCTAGTAGCTGTTCCCTCCCCTTCTCCCTCCTCTCTTCAAGTGTGTGTGGAGGGGGAGTGGGAGGAGTTGTGGAAAACCTGGGGTGTTGAGCTACATTTTGTGGTTTCCAGACACTCTGCCCCCCCCACCATTTAAAATAGTTCTTTAAGATGGCCAACAGGTACACATAAAGATGCTCAATGTCACTAATTATTAGAGAAATGCAAATCAAAACTACCATGAGGTAGTATCACACAACAGTCAGAATGGCCGTCATTAAAATGTCTACAAATAATAAATGCTGAAGAGGGTGTGGAGAAAAAGGAACCCTCCTGCACTGTTGATGGGAATGTAAATTGGTGCAGTCACTATGGAAAACAGTATGGAGGGTCCTTAAAAAACTACAAATAGAGCTACCATATGATCCTGCAATCCCATTCCTGGGCGTTTATCCAGGAAAGATGAAAAATTTGATTAGAAAAGATACATGTACCCCAATGTTCATAGCAGCACTATTTACAATAGCCAAGACATGGAAGCAACCTAAATGTCCATCAACAGATGAATAGATAAAGATGTGGTATATATATATATATATATATAGAGAGAGAGAGAGAGAGAGAGAGAATACTACTCAGCCACAAAAAAGAATGAAATAATGCCATTTGCAACAACATGGATAAACCTAGAGATTATCATACTAAGTGACATAAGTCAGAGAAAGACAAATACAATATGATATCACTTATATGTGGAATCTAAAAAAATAATACAAATGAACTTATTTACAAAATAGAAATAGACTCACAGACATAGAAAATAAACTTATGGTTACCAAAGGGGATAGAGGTGGCAGAGGGAGAGATAAATTAGGAGTTTGGGATTAACATATACACAGTACTATATATAAAATAGGTAAACAGCAAGGACCTACTGTGTAGCACAGGGAACTCTACTAAATATCTTGTAATAACCTGTAATGGAAAAGAGTCTGAAAAATAATATATATCTATATGTATAACTGAATCACTTTGCTGTACACTTGAAATTAACAAAACATTGTAAATTAACTATACTTCAATTAAAACATTTTTTAAATAGTTCTTTCATTAAACCCTTCTCAGATGATACTGATTTGGGTATGCCATCTGCTTGTTGCTGAGACACTGACTGGTAGCTCTTACAGACAGGAACTTAAAAAACAGAAGTCACAGTGTCCTAAGTAGTCATGCTTTTCTAGTGAATCAGTAGCTGGAGGCTTAGCTGGACTCCAGTTCTCTATTTTTCTTCCAAATGGTAGAAGTCATAGAACTTCTTCACTACTCCTTTAGTCACCGTCTTCCAGAAAGGCCACGTGGGAGGAAAACACGCTTCCTGAGCTTCACTGGATGTGGTCATTTTTGCATGCAACTCCTGAGGCTATGGAACCGCCTTACAACCACCAGATGAGATCCTGCTGGCCTGCAGGGTATGGCAGAGCAAGAGAAAGCTCTGGTCCATGACCATGACAGAGTCACCGATTCACCCTGGCATCGCCTTATTTTTGGCCTTCGTATTATTTCAAATAATCAATCACCAATTCTTTAGCTATTTCTAGTGCACTGTTCTGTTACCTTTAGTAGAAAGAATCCTAACTGATACAGCTTCCAACTTATTGACTCATCTCTTTCTCTCCTTGTGGGGTACATAGGGTTTTATCTACAGTATTTTGACATAGTTGAATGGTGGGCTGAGAGGCCTATTTCTCTTCTTTGCCAGGAAAGCCTTTGCTTTATGTCACATAGGCTTTGTTTGTTGTCATGCAGAACTGACGACCCCTCCCACTCTCCTTCTTTAGTATTTAGTTCAAGGAACTTCAGAGCTGGAAATGGCCGTAGAGGGCGTCCTTTCCTGGGCTTTTCAAAGTGAGTCCTCAGTCATCTCAGTCCCAGCAGGTCTTCTCAGCCACAGAAATGTGTATGTCTGTGTGTGTTTAAATTACGTTTTATTTGTTTAAGCTTCTGAGTAGATTTTATTTGCACAAATGATTGTCCTTGCCAAAACCATATCAAAACACAACACCAAAAACAACAAAAGGAGACTTGGAAACCACTACTGGAGTATCTGATGACTTCCAGTCCATCCCAACCCCATCGCCATGTGGTTAAATCTTGTTTTTATTCCTATGCACCAAGTATTTGTTAACCATTAAAAAGTTATGGGATTAATTCTTTGTTCCAATCACTAATTTTGTTCAATCAAATCTTACTGAACACTTACTATTTGTTTAGTATTATACTGGGTGCTAGAAACACAAGGACAACCATCTAATTGGGGGAGATAGACATGCAGAAAGCCAATTTCAATACAGTGTAATGTGCATTATAGAGCACCAACCATCTCAACAATAATAGAACCCCTTAGTGAAGGACTGCAATGTGCCAGGCCCTACCAGGCACTTTGTATTTATTACCTCACTTAAATTTCACAACAACCCTGGGAAATAGATAGCTTTTTAATCTCCATATTATATAGCTGAAGGAACTGACAAGAGTTTGAGAAATATATTCCCCATCCTAAATATAAGAATTCATAGAGCTCCAAATATGTTGGAGCCATGTGCATATACCAAATCATTCATCCAGAAAACATCTATTAAGGATGCTAGCAGCTATAATGGGTACATTATCACTTCCAATAATACGGCAATTTTGATATTTTAAAAAATATTTCATGTGCAAAATGCCCAATAATGCTGGTTAACATAATATAAAATCATTTTCTTTTTCTAAATTTTAGTTTTTAAATTAGCATAGAATATAATTAACTCTTTGGGGGTGTTTCTGTGAACGTTAACACATGTACAGGTTTGTGTAACCACCACCACTATCAAGAGACAGAACAACAGTTCCATCACCTCCAAAACTCCTTTGTGCTATCCCATTGTGGAAATGCCTTTCCCCTGCCCTAACCCCTGGCAACCACTGATCTGTTTTCTGTCACTATAGCTTTCCATCACTATATTCTCTTTCTGAGAATGTCATTTAAACAGAATGACACAGTATGTAACATTTTGGGACTGGCTTCTGTCAGCCTAAATGCTTTTGAGATTCATTCCTAGTCTATGTGTATCAAGAATTAACTCCCTTTTATTGCTGATTAGTTCACCATTGCATGGATGTGCTATAGTTTATTAACCCATTTACCTATTAAGGGACATTTAGGTTGTTCCCAGGTTTTGTCAATTAAAAAAAGTTGCTATAAGTTTTTGTGCACAGATTTTTGTGTGGACATAATATTTTATTTTTGCAGGGTAATTAAGAGTTGGGTTGACGGGTTATATGGCAGGTATATATTGAACTTCTTAAGAAATTGCCAATTGTTTTCCAAAGGGGCTGTGCTAGTTTGCTTTTTCACCAGTGATATGAGAATCTCCAGTTGCTCTACATCCTTACCAGTACTTTGTATTGTCAGTATTTTTTTATCTTAGACATTCTATTAAGTGTGTAAAGTTATCTCATTTTGGTTTTAATTTAAATTCCCTAATGGCTAATGATTTTGAACATCTTTTCATCTATTTAATCGCCTTTCTTTTATGTTCTTTGGTGATATGTGTCTGTTTACGTTTTTTGCCTGGTTTTTAATTGGGTTGTTTATTTTCTTACTGTTGATTTTTGAAGTGTTCTTTGTAGGGTCTGGATACAAATCCTTGCCGGATATGTGATTTGCAAATATTTTCTCCCAGTATGTAGCTTGTCTTTTTATTCTCTTAATAGTGTCTTTCACAGAGCAAACGTTCTTCATTTTGTTAAAGTTCAATTCATCATTTGTTTTTTCTTTTATAGATTATGCTTTTGGTCTCGTGTCTGAGGACTCTTTACCTAATTCCATTTCTTGAAGATTTACTTCCATGTTTTCTTCTAAAAGTTTTAGTTTTATATTTAGATCTATGAGTTATTTAGTTAACTTCTTATAAGGGATGAAGTTTAAGTCAAGGTTTGTTTTTACATAAGAATGTCCAATTGTTCCAGCACTATTTGTTGAATAGTGTTGAGTATCATATCTCCACTGAGTTGGATTTGTACTGTTGTGAAAAATCAGTTGACCTTTTTGTGTGAGTTTATTTCTGGACTCTTTATTCTGTTCCAGTGATCTTTGTGTCTGTCTCTTTGCTAATCCTACACTCTCTTGATTACTGTAGATTTAAAGTAGGTCTAAAATTCAGTGTGATTCCTCCAAATTTATTATTCTTCTTTTTCAAAATTGTTTTGACTATCTTAGTTCCTTTGTTTTTCCATACACATTTTAGAATCAGGTTGCATATATCTACAAAACATGCTACTGATAGCTTAATTGTAATTGCACTGTCTGTAGATCAATTTTTTACGTTTACTATGATGAACTTTTCAATCAGTGAACATGGTATGCATTTCCATTTCCTTAGGTGCTCTTTGATTTTTTTCATTAGCATTTTGCAGTTTTCAGCATACATATCCTGTATATATATTGCTAAATTTATGCCTAAGTACTCCAATGTTTTAGACCTGTTATAAATGTCATTGTTTGTTTGTTTGTTTGTTTTTGTTTTTTTTTTGCGGTACGCGGGCCTCTCACTGTTGTGGCCTCTCCCGTTGCGGAGCACAGGCTCCGGACGCGCAGGCTCAGCGGCCATGGCTCACGGGCCCAGCCGCTCCGCGGCATGTGGGATCTTTCCCGGACCGGGGCACGAACCTGTGTCCCCTGCATCGGCAGGCGGACTCTCAACCACTGCGCCACCAGGGAAGCCCAACGTCATTGTTTTTAAATTTCAATTTCCAATCGTTTATTGCTCATATGGAAATATGATTGATTTTTGTGTGCTGACCTTGTATCCTGTAACCTTGTTAAGATGTCTTATTAGTTCTATAAGTTTTTATTATAGATTCATTGGGATTTTCTTATGTAGACAATCATCACATCTGTGAAGAGGGACAATTTTATTTTATTTTTCTAATCTGTATGCCTTTTATTTCTTTTTCTTGACTTAATGCCCTGGCTAGGACTCCAACTTGCTCTCAAATAGGAATGATGAAAGTGGACATCCTTGTCTTATTCCTTATCCTAAGGAGAAAACATTCAGTCTTTTACCTTTAAATATGATTTTAGCAATAGATGATGATGATGATTTTGTAGATGCCCTCTATGAGATTCAGGAAGTTCTCTTCAATTCTTAGTTCGCTGAGAAAGTCTATTTCACCTTAATTCCTGCAGGATACTTTTGCTCATTAGAGAACTCTGGGCTGAGAGTTCTTTTCTTTTAGCTCTTTGAAAATGTTGTTTTACTTCTTCTGGCCCGCATAGATTCTCATGAATAATCTGTAGTCTTTCGAATAGATGTTCCCTATAAGTAGCACATCATTTTTCTGTGGCTAATTTCAGGATTTTTATTTATCTTTAAAGTTTAGTGATTTGATTATTATATACTCCGGCATGTTCGGGGAGTTTATTTTATTTGGGGCTTTCTAAGTTTAATGAATCAGTATCTTATGACTTTTGCTACATTTTTGAAGTTTCCAGCCATTATTTTCTCAATTGTGTGTGTGCGTGTGTCTGTGTTTGTGTATCAAACTCTTTCTCTTCTTCTTCTGGGGCTCTGATGAGATAAATCTTTTGTATTGTCTCAAAGGCCACTGAGGCTCTGTCTGTTTTTTTGCCATTATTTTTTTTCTCTATGTTGCTCAGATTGGATCATTTCTGTGTCTATCTATATTCTATTTCTAGCTATATTCATATTCATTCCACCCTGCTATTGAGCTCATTATATGAGTTTTATTTTTACTTCAGTTATTGTATTTTGCGTTTTAAAAATTTCCAGTTGGTTCTTCTTTGACTTTAGTAATGGCAAGAAAAGAGAGAAAGAAATATAGGAAATGTGAAGCAAATAGAAAGTACGAGATAAAATGTTAGAAGTAAATCCCAATTTATTAGCAATCAACAGATAATATAAATGGGTGAAATTATACAGTTAAAAGATAAAGCTTATCACATTGGAATAAAATTCCATCTATATTTATTTACAAGAAGCATACCTAAAACATAAGAACACTACAAGATAGAAAGTAAGAGAATAATAAGAGAAATACTGGTTATGGCGGTTAATTCACTTTCTCTAGGGGAATTCAACCACCACATCATAAGAACACTCAAGCAGCCTATGGAAAAGCCCCTTGTGGGGAGGAAGTGAAACTTCCTGCCAGCGAGTAGCACCAAATAGCCAGCCAGTGAGTCAGTTAGAAACAGATCCTGTTAGAAGTGGATCCTCAAGCCAAGCCTTCAGATGACCATATTCTTAGCTAATATCTTGACTTCAACCCAAAGCCAGAACTGTCCAGCTAAGTCCTTCCAGAATTCTTGACCCACAATATCAGAGAGGATAATAAATGGGAAATATATCTCAGGGCAATTTGTTATGTGGTCACAAATAATATATTAAGCAAGTGTTATAAAAATGTAGCTGGTGTAGCCATATAACCACCAGACAAAATAGTTACATTACTATAAATAAATATGATAGCTACTTAATGATTAGAAATTTGGGTTTATAGGAAAGAAGAGTTACATGCACTTAATAATATAAACTCCAAAATATATAAAGCAAAAATGGACAGAAATATAAGGAGAAATTTAAAAATCCATTATGGTAGAAGATTTTATCATACCCCCATCCATAAATTATGTATAAAAGAGCAAAAGTCAATAGGATAAAGAGGCTTTGAAGACACAATTAATATATTCAGTCTAATAAGCAATAACTGGGGCAATACCCATTTTTTTAAGCATGTTTGGAACATTTACTAAACTTTGACCATATATCAAGATAAAGCAAGCCTACACATTTCAAAGAATTATTATAATAAAATCTATAAAGGAATATTGAAGAATATGCAGTAATTCAATATTTCCACATAGCTGGGGAATATATCTTAACCTACATGGCTCTATTTAAGAAGTACAAACAGGTAAGAAACAAATTCTTTGGAAAATAACTATTCCATTCACTCTGCCGGTGCCTGAAAACTTTCCCACCATATTTCCTCTTTAGCACTAAAAGCATTTGTTAAAATGTCAATGTTATCTGGGAGGACTAACCCACAGGGATATCAGTCTTCAGACTTTAGATTCTTGTTTTGCCTAGCCAGAGCTCTGGCAGGAACTTGAGGTAATGTAATGGAGAATTAAGAGAGCATATTTTAATTGGGGAAAGAGGAGACAATTGGCATAGGTCCAGAATTTGGGTGTTGCCAAACCAGGGCACAGTTTTGCAAAAAGGGCACCGTATAGCAGTGAGGACACATGGTACTTGGATAGGAGCATACAGAAAGGAGGAAGGAGACATAGTATATTTCAGTGTCTATGTATCCTAACCTAATTGCTAAGCCAATCTGAACTAGGTTTGCAACTTTTTTTTTTTTTTTGCGGTACGCGGGACTCTCACTGCTGTGGCCTCTCCCGTTGCAGAGCACAGGCTCCGGACGCGCAGGCTCAGCGGCCGTGGCTCATGGGCCCAGCCGCTCCGCGGCATGTGGAATCTTCCCGGACCGGGGCACGAATCCGTGTCCCCTGCATCGGCAGGCGGACTCTCAACCACTGTACCACCAGGGAAGCCTGCAACTTTAAAACAATAATAAATTTATTTATTTATTATTTATTTATATATGGCTGCATTGGGTCTTTGTCGCTGTGTGCAGACCTTGCCTAGTTGCAGAGAGTGGGGGCTACTCTTCATTGTGGTGGCTTCTCTTGTTGGGGAGCACGGGCTCTAGAGCGCAGGCTTAGTAAAGTTGTGGCACATGGGCTCAGTAGTTGTGGCACAGGGGCTTAGTTGCTCCACAGCATGTGGGATCTTCCCAGACCAGGGCTCAAACCCATGTCCTTCTGCATTGGCAGCCGGATTCTTAACCACTGCACCACCAGGGAAGTCTCCTAGGTTTGTTACTTATATGCAGACTTATATGTAGAGCCTTATCTGCATAAGGAGGTACAATGGCTGAAATGGAAGACTTTCCCTCTAATCAGCAACATGTTTGCCCCGTCCTTGTGAGTGGACTTAACTGTATCCTTCTTTCTGCTCCTGTTAGGATAAAGCTTTCCCTGAACCACTTCTTTTTTTCTGCAGACTTTTCCTTTCTGCACTCTTGCCAGGCCCCTGGAGCTAGACTTTCTGTTTATTCTCTATTCATTGGATGGGGTTTTAGCACCAATTCAGATTTTCATACTTTTTGGAACACCCCTGGAAAATTGAACTGATGTGTCCCAGATTGACATTATGTTTCATTGACCCCATGTTTTCCAAGCCACCTTGGTGAGTTGAATTTTGATTGGTATCACTGTCCTTGGAAAGAGAACCCAAGAGTTCAGCAAATCTCCTCCTCAGGCTTGGTCTATTCTTATTTTCCAAGTTGGAAGTTTCCCAACTTCCATGTTGGCCATTGTTGAGATCTTGTCATATCTTGCAGCTTATCCACCCATAAAACAATTTCTTAAAAAGGAAGAAAAAGACAAATGTACCTCTTTTAATTTTACCAGGTAAAACCCAAGCCAAGTGGCCAAGTCTCACATTAGCACAACAATCAAAATAATATTGTCGAGCAAGCAAAAAGAAATAAAAATAATTTCAGTAGGATTTGCATCTCTTTAAGAATTCAATTCACATCCCACAATGATCCTTCTTTTAAAAAAAACTTATTGCATCTCTCCTTTTATTGTCTTTCACATCCCACACTGCTTTCTGAGCTCTTCTATTCTCCTCCTCGAACAAAATGACTTTCTACCTCACCGATGAAAGTGACTGCTGGGACTCCCATTTCTACCCTCATCATATTCACCATCCCCAGACACTCCAGGACCCACAGGAGACCCAGCCCTCTTTGCCCTCGGAAGACCCTGTCTCATCTCAGAATGATGTTTGTGGAGCCTTTGAGGTAGTATAGTTCTCCCTCTTGAATTATATTTCTCATAAGAAATTCTTCCATGACCCTGGCAGCCAGTACTGACGTTTCTCCCATTTATCATAAAGTAGTAACTACAGGCAAAAATTAATGTAAAACAACGTTTCAAGTAGTGGGAAGCAGGCAGAGCAGAGTGACTGGGGTTTGGAGTGATTCTGAAAAGGAAAAGGTGTAGAAGGAGGATAGCAATATATCCATCACACCCACAAACTCTCTTAAACAGAAACAGGTCACAAATACTTAACAAGTGTAGAAGAGAGTTGTAAAGATTTGGAGTGTAGAGTCCAGAATCAGGATCAGTCTGGGATATATCCATATGAATATATCCTATTGAACTCGAATTGCCCACTAAAGATAATTTTTTTTTTAATATTGGAAAGAGAATGTGTAATTTAGGCCTAAAAATATGCCATAAGACAAAAAGAAGTCAGCCTGTTCAGAACCAACCCCTTTTCCTGCCTCTTCTATCCTTTAACTACTCTTTCATGCATCCTTTTTCTTAGCCTATAAAAATGCTCCAGTCTCTTCCATCTTTAGGCAAGTAGCCATTGGTTCTTCATCTCTCCCCTTTCTATTAAAACTAAGCTTCTTCAAGCAGCAGTTTATATTTACTTTCTTATTCACAGTTCACTCTTCCATCAGTTGTAGCTCGGCCAAAGTCACCAAGGAAATCTTTATTATTAGGTACCATGGATACGTTTTGTTATTTATCTTCCTGGACCCCTCGCTGTCATTTATTTGATTTGCTAACGATGTAGACCTTCTTGGCACCCTACTCCCTCGATGTCCATGATACTGCAAACTCTCTCAATCTTTCTGTCTTGGTCATCTCTGTGGACTTTCCTTTCTCTGCCCACCCCTTAAGTTGATATTGATGACCCCTGAAGTTCCCTTGGAGAGTTGCTGCTCATATTATTTTATACACTTCAGTTACTTGGGTAAGTATACTTGGCTAACTCCATGTATTGGCCTAAGTGATCTCTCTAAACTTTAAGCTTAAGCATATTTCTCTCCTGCTTATTCCTGTCATTCATCCATGCTGACTATAGGAAAAATTTAAATTCCTTATCATGACTTATAAGGTCCTCCTTGCTCCTGAAGTAGCAACCTGGTTTTTTTCAATGAACGTTCAAAGAGTGAATGGATGGCTGACTCACAAAATGTCTCTAGCCCTGAACTTTTCCTTGAGTTATAAACCTGCAGATCCAGAGCTTGCTGGACATGTCCAATTAGTTCCACAGAACCCCCAAACTGAACTCATCCCAGCCCCACTTCTTTTGCTGTATTATCCAAGTTCCCACCATCAGACACTTGACCATCACTCTTTACATCTGTTCATTCCCTATATCACTGAATCTTACTGGATCATCTCCCAAATGTTCTTCAAATGTGTTCCCACCTCTCCAGTGCCATAATTCACAGTCTTGTCTTCTTTCACCTAAACTATCACAGTAGCCCCCAGCTGATCTCCTTAATTCTAATCTTGCCTCCCCCAACCTCATGGCCTCTACACTGTCACCAAAGGGATCGATACAAAACCTTTTTAATTTCCTCTGCTTAAAATCTTTCAGATCTCTCTCTCTAGGATAAAATGCAAGCTTCGTTGGGCATCATGAAAGTCATCCATGGTCTGACCCCTCTCCATATGTCCAAACCCCAAACCCCTCTATTTTCTGTCTCTCATCCACTAATACAGCACCCCTCGAGATCGTTTGAATTTGCTGTGTTATAGCTTGAAACATTTGCTCGTGTTGTTCCTTGCTCTGGGCCAGACTTCTACCTCTTCTTCACCCGCTGAACCACTACTTATCTTACGAGATCAGGCATAACTTTTACCGGGAAGCCTTCTCTGATCCTTTTGGTTTGGCTGGGGCACTATGTGTTTACTGTGTTTTGGGAGGCAGAAATGCCTAGTGGTTAGTGCCTAACCTGCCCAGGTGCTGAGCCCAGGATCACAGCTTCCCACTGCTACAGCTTTGGGCAAGTTACTTAGGTAATCTCTCTCTGCCTCAGATATTACTCAACAAATAATTACTACTGTTATGATCACTAACAGCCCTCCTCTGCAGTGTGGATGCACAGCCCACCTCCCGTCCCAAGGAATCTCTGGCAAGAGTTTAGAAGGACTTCATGTGTTCTGGATTGATTATTATCTTCAAAAGCCCACAGAGCAGAAATGTCTGAATGAGGAAGCAATGTGAATTAGCCTTTTCTCATTCTTGCAACTACCTTCTTAGCTAAGTTTTCTGAAGGCTGTGGGGAGCTGGGTGCGGGGACTCACTCTTCCCATTTTTTTGCTTTCTTTGCCTTTGCTGTGTTTATCCAGGCAGGATCTCCTCTTCCTCTCCATGGGGGAGAGCTGGTGACTTCATATGTTTATGTGACCTGAAATGTCATTCATCCTATATAACATCATTATTTAGACTTTTTATTAAAAATGACCAGAGAAACAAGTTAAAACATAAAATCCATTTATGTTGAGACCAGAGACTTAAAAAAGAAAATCTATGTAACAGCTATATAAATTTGATTTGTTTCAGCCGTTGAATCTCAGGCTCGTTTATTATTATTTTTTTTTCTGAAGTGTCTTTCATCTTCCATGTTTCAAATACTCCCCCAAATAAATTCTTTAGTAGAAAGAACTTAAACAACTCTAAGTTTTTATGTACAAGCCATAAGAAAGACAGAGCCATTGGAGATTGGAGGTAGAAACTAAAACACTCATTATGTCATTGCATCCCACCCTTGCCAGTGTAAAATTAGTGTTCAGAGAGTTTTTCCAGCCCTTACTCCAGATCTTTTTCCTTTTTTTCAGATCAATTTTTAATGACCCAGGTTATGGGATTTGGATAACTTCCTTTGGCAGTTCTTTTCAGAATATAGTCAAATTCACCATTAGGCAACAACTCCTGATATTAAACTAATTGAATTATTTTGTCAGCTTCATCTCATTTTTCTGGGTCACATTGTATCAATTTAATTCTAGCTAGATATTTGAAAACTCCTCAGTCTCATTATATGTCCATACCTAAACGCTCTTGTTTTGAGTTTGATGGTGCCGTGTTAAACCATGGCAATTTGAAATGTTTGGGAATACGTGATTTTGGACAGCTGGCCCTTCTAGGATCAATCCTTCTTTATTTGTGTATTCATAATGCACATTTTATAGAAAAGACATTCCAAAAGATTATAGGTACATGCTGCCCTAGCTTATGGAGGTAAAATTCACATAACAGAATTAACCATTTTAAAGTGTACAACTCAGTGGCATTTAGTACATTCAGAATGTTGTGCAGCCATCCCCTCTATCTAGTTCCAAAATAGTTTCATCGTCTTAAAAAAAAATCCCATAACCAGTAACCAGTCACTCCCTGCTCCTTTCCCCTCCTTCCAACTCCCCCCCTTTTGGTAACCTCTAATCTGCTTTTTGTTTATACGGATGTACCTTTTCTGGATATTTAATATTGCTCTAACATTAATTATCACCTCAAACAATAGTAATACCTTATTTTCATTGGTGTTCTGAAGATTTTATGGACTTTCATATGGATCACATAATTCCTTTTGAATATTTGAGAAAGTGCTATAATTAGATAAATCCATGCTCTAATTCTCTGTTAGAAAGGTGAGCTGAGATGTTACTAACTTGGTTATTAAAAAATCTGATTTCTCCAAAAATAAATTGATGTGTCTAAAGAAACAGAGGTCCAGCCATTTTAATTGATTAATCGGATTAATCTGTCCCTCTGTGTGCACAGCCCTATAAATAGTATGTTTGAGACTTTCAGTTGTCTGATGATGCAAGCGTGTCTATAGATTGTGCCTGTGTGGTTGAGGCAGAAAAATGCCGACCCTTGAGTATAGACTAGGTCCATTGATTCTGATTCTTCACTCTACCACTGAATGCTGGAACCCTTAAGCCTTTACTCTTCCAGCTAAGACGAAATGAATTTTAAGGCCAAAGGAATCTTTGGGTAAACTTTCTTTTATTTCTATTTATTTGCTTGAAAGAGTAATAGGCAGATGCTTCTACTTGTTATTCTGTGTTTGTTCCATTTTTCTACCTCAGTGATGGAATCCTCGATATTTAGCTAAGTACACAGCTATTCTGAAAAAAAGAGTATATTGACAGCTTCCCTTCCAGCTACTAAGCTCTGACCCATCTGACCCATCTGGTCAGTGAGATGCCTATGGAAATGTCACATTCAACTGATGAAAAGAGTTCTTAAAGGGGAGAGCATACTCCTTTCTTGCTCTTCTTTGCTTTTCTGCATGGAAGTTAGGCAATGTGGCTGGAGCTCCAGCAGCCGTTTTGAACAAGCAGGTGACCTTTGGAATGGGATGCTAGGCTACTGGTTAAGAGGAATCTGTTCCCTGAAACTCAGTGCTACATGCCATCTCTAGACTTTCATATGAGAAAGATAATTTAATCCTGTATGTGACAATTTTGAGTTTTCTGTCACATGCAGCCAAACATAACTGACACAGTTCTCAATATAGGCAGATTTCACCAAAACTTTGAAGAGTTTCTCTCATACTATCTTGAGTAGCCCCATTCTCAGAGGGAAGGGTCTTATTATATAAGAATGCGGTTAGAGAGTAGGCTCCATGTCCATCTGCCCTTTAAAGGTTGATCTATTTCCAATTAAAATATTTTTTATTTTGTCATTATTGTTATTATTTTCCAGGAGAAGTAGGGTTCTAGAGGAAAGAATCACATAATTTCAAGAAGACCTGAGAAGCTATCCAATCTGGTTACCAAACTGGGATCTCAGAACCTTAGTATTTTAGAAGACCAATATGGAAGTGGTGGAACAATTCATATTTCAAAAGCTCTATCATCTCTATTATTATTGCCATCAAAATCATTCACAGCATAACTAAAAGTCAAGGTAACTTTTAAAAATAATGACATGGGTCACTCATGTTGAGCAAAAACTCTAAAAGAAGAAAATAAATTATTATAGTAAAAGCAGTTGTGTTTTTCAAATTATTTTTTATTAAGATTTTTTTGTGTGTGAGCAGTTTAATGTTCACAGCAAAAATGAGGAGAAGGTAAAGAGATTTCTCACATACCCCTCCCCCATATATTCATAGCCTACCCCACTATCAACATCCCTCACCAGAGTGGTACACTTATTTTAATTGAGAAATCTAAAATTGATGAACACATCATAATCAGCCAAAGTCCATAGCTTATATTAGGGTTTACTCTTGGTGTTTTACCTTCTATGGGTTTGGATAAGTGTATAATGATATATATATATATATCCATCATTACAGTATCATATAAAGTATTTTCATGGCCCTAAAAATCCTCTGTGCTCCACTCATTCATCCCTCTCCTTCCCCCTCAATCCCTATTAACTACTGATCTTTCTACTGTCTCCATAGTTTTGCCTTTTCCAGAATGTCATACAGTTGGAATCATACAGTATGTAGCCTTTTCAGATTGGCTTCTTTCACTTAGTAATATAAATTTAAGTTTCTTCTGTGTCTTTTCATGGCTTAATAGCTCATTTGTTTTTTAGTGCTGAGTAATATTTCAATATCTGGATGTACCACAGTTTATTTATCCATTCACCTACTGAAAGTCACCTTGGTTGCTTCCAAGTTTGGGCAATTATGAACAAAGATGCTATAAATATCCTTGTGCAGGTTTCTGTGTGGACATAAGTTTTCATCTCCCAAGGAGTGTGATTGCTGGATCACATGGTAAGAGTACGTTTAGCGTAAGAGACTGCCAAGCTGCCTTTCAAAGCGTCTCCACCAGCAATGAATGAGAGTTCCTGTTGCTCAATATCCTCTCCAGGATTTGATGTTATCAGTGCCAGGGAGGAAGAAAGTTTCTTCTACCTTGCTAGGTTCTTCTCAGTATTCTAAGAATTAAATGGACATGATACCATATGGCACAGACAACTATATTCAATATCCTATGATAAACCATAATGGAAAAGAAGATAAAAAGAATATATATATATAAACTATATAAAACTGAATCACTTGGCTGTACAGCAGAAGCTAACACATTGTAAGTCAACTATACTTGCATTAAAAAAATTGACATGAGACCGATTAATAGGAGAAAATAAAACAAAAGCTTAATAACATGTATACCTGAGGGAGGGACCCAGGCAAACTGAGTAACTCGCCTAAATGGCTGAAGCCCTCACCTTAAATACCATCTTCAGCTAAAGACAAAAAGGGATGTTGGAAGTAGTTGTGGGGGGATGTCATGGGTGGGGTGAGGGGACTTCAAACGGGAGAAAGGCAATTGACATGGAGATGGAAAAGCAAACGCTTGGTAAGTAAATGTTTGCTGGCCGTGTAGAGACAATGGGACACCAGAGGAATTTTCACAAACAGACTTTGCCAAGTTCCTCCCTGTCTACCACAATTAGTTCATACTGTAGTTATCTCTGGTGATAGCTCCCTTCCTGGAACAGGTCCTCTATCTCTATTCTTTAGGAAGCTAAGGGGGAGGTAAAAGAAAAACTTCCTGAATCTTCTGTTTCTTAAAAATAATCAGCCTAAGTTAATCATCTTGCCAAAGAGACTCATTTGGGGCAAAATTTTGTTCGCGTACACCAGTGTCCCAGATTTTGGCCATTCTAATAGGTAAAGCAGTTATTTTTTAAGACAAGTATTTCAGAGCACAAAGCATATATGGGAGAATATAGTAAAGGCTAAAAGGTCGTGAACCATTTATCTATACTTCTTCAAGATGTTTAGCCACTTATGTGATTGTTGAAAGCCACCGTAGCTATAATATCAAATAGAGATTGGCTTCTTCCCAATGCTTTCAAAGCAAATAGGAGGCAGAGCATTGAACAAAAGAGTCAGCTGCATTGATTCTTACCTTCATCTTGCTTCCTCTTGGTGCAGTCAGAAAAGTATGGATATAGAACATACTTTAGCCAAGCCAGCTACTGTAAAGTCCATGAAAATTATCTTCATTTTTGGTAAAATTTTCATATATCTAGTATTTTACTCCAGGACTACTTCCATATTTTATTATTCTATAATTCAGATAACTCCCTCGTTTTAATTTGTAACAGGGATGGGTAATATATATATTATATATATTAATTATTATATATATATTATATATATTATATATTATATATATATTATATATATTATAATATATAATATATATTAATATATATTTTTATTGTATATCTACTTACTTGAGTACTCATGTAAGTAGAAGTCTTCTGCTCTTTGCTCTAAATGTGGAAATCCTGTCTTTCCCTACCTGATGGCCTCTTGAGGTTAGGAATTCGTAGCTGGATGGACAGAGAAAGGACAGAGAACTACTGTGCAAAGAAAACAAATACATTTATAAGGTGGAAAGGATGACTGAAATAAGAGAAGGTACACAGGCTGAGTTAAAGGCAGAGTTCTAGGGGAGCTTCAGAGAGAGGGGAGAAATTATTGGGGGCCACTGCTGTATGTGGGTAGCAAAGCTAGCAATGCTTTACAAAACCGATTGTAAAGAGGTCTGTAGTGCATTGTGAACGTAATCTCCAGGGAAAATTCACATTGTTTTCAGTTATTCTTGGATGTTGGTATGATGTTTCTTGAATGCAGCACTGACTTTGGACTGGACCATTTTATTTATTTAAAATTCACATATACATTTTATATTTGCCTCAAGGACTTAATAGTCTTATTTTGGGATCAGAGTTTCATTTTGCTGATTAGAATTAAGTATGAAGTCTTCTTCCTCCTCTTCAGTCTTCAAAAGCCAAACTGCTGAGTTAGCTTGACACCAATCTGAGTCCTAGTGAGGTTAGTTGAAATTATTTTGTTGTGACTAGAAGAAAATGTGATTTTTGTCAAAAGGATTAAAAAGGGATAAGAATAAGGTAATAATGAAGGCCTCATCTAACAAACATCTGGGTGTCAATAAACACTAAAATCAATTTTCATGAACAGAATAAGCAAGTTTTTCCAGTTCCTTTTTTTCTTTCTTTCCTCCAACGAATTTCATTTCGGAAATGAGCGTTGAATGGTCAAAGGAGTAGTTGATTTTTAAGTTAACCTATATGTAATATGTAACAAAACATCCCAGATCTTTAACCATTTAATGGGATTTTCTTTACTCTTTTAAATAAAAAGTTTTTTAGAGAAAGCATCTAGGTTTCAGTTATGTGCTTCAGCTAAAGAAACAGTGTTGTAGCCTACAGGGAGAGAGGGTCTGGTCCCCAGTTAAATGGTAAAGAATTCTTTTTATGTAATGAAGCATCTTCCTTCCTTCCTTCTTTCCTTCCTTTCTTTTTGTTTCCTTGTTTCCATTTTTTTTCCAAATTGTAACTAAATTATCCTATTCAAAATTAGATTTTAAAAAGGAAAGAGATGCTGTTTGAACCTTTGGGCGATATTTCAGACAATTCCATTGTTCAAGAATATCTATCTACTTAAGACATGCACTTTATATTGATGAATATTCTAAAGTGCTGGCTCTGATCAGGGAGATTGTACTGCTGTCTCCTCCCCCACCAAGGGACAAGGGACATTTGACCATGTCAGGAGACAGTCTTGGTTGTCATGACTTGGGAGGTGGGCTACTGGCATGTAGTGGGTAGAGGCCAGGGGCACTGCTAAATATCCCTTCAGTGCACAGACCAGCCTCCCCAAAACAAAGAGTTAGTTATTCAGCCCCAAATGCCAACTGACCTGAGGCTGAGAAAGTCTGTTTAGAGATTTCTTAAACTCTTCCTGAATTTTCATTTTAGGCACAGAAGTTACAAAGTGAATTGGAAGTTTAAATACTCATCATAGCTAAAAACACTGAGCATCTGCCGTGTTGCAGTTATTGTTCTAAATACTTATAATTCTCATAATAATTCTATGAAGCAGACACGATTTGCTCCATTGTACAAATGAGAAAACTGAGGAAACAAGAGGATAAAGTAAGTATTAAGAATTGTAGCCTAGGAATGCTTAAGTATTAAGAATCGTAGCCTAGGAAGAACTGTAAACCCAGGAAGTCCCCACTTTTAACTATCATGCTATGTTGTCCTTTTCTGTCAGTAACGCCACACTTCAACCTTAACTTAATGAGGGTAGGGGGACACACACAGGGGCCTGAAGAATGATGTTTGTCTGAATTGCCACCTCTAATTCTGAAATTCATTGCCTTAGAAGGACAAGATTATCTTTCAAAACACTGCATTTGTGGAAATATTCAAAGTTACATAGTCTGATGTTTATCTTGAACAAATGATTTTTCTGATTACTGTTAATTTAGTGGCATATCATAGTTATGCTTGTTCAAGGAAGGATATTTTAGACTACAGGAAAAAAAAATACTGCAAACTTTTTTCTAAACCCTGCAATTTTCAACATGAAAAATAGAAATGATTATGAACGATGAGTTCTTTTCTATTGTTACATATAATAGTTTTGATAATTGCACTAAACCCACATGTGTTTTCATACTGCTCTTATGAACTTTACTTCCCACGGGGGAAAATAAAAAAATCCTCAAGTTGGAGGGACAATTCCTTGTTGCCACCATCTCTCTCTAAGAGGTCGAGAGGATTATAGCTCAGAGTTTATTTGCGCAGCTTAGGTTGCAGGGCAAGTTCTGTATAAGGAAAGCCAAGTGCATTATTTTTGGCTCAGTGTCTGAGAATATGGATCCATCAGAGCTCAACATAAGGAAAACACCCTTCATTCAGCGGTGAGGCAGAATGATACAGGACCCTGCTTTCAGAAAGATGGCTTTGACTGTTCTGATATTCCTGAGCTGAATCCATTGTTTTCATGTGTGGTTATCCTTGGAAAAAAAAAGAAATGAAGTCCATGAGATGGAGAGGTTGGAAGGGTGGGTGAGTGGTGGGGAAATGGGATGGGATGTGAATACCACAAAAACAAATCTGGTCATAATTATTTCCCAGGAATTCTAGAAAGCAGCTCTACTTATCATCAATTTTGGAACTCTGGACAAAAACATTTGACACCAGATTCTCGTCTGTTTCCTTTAAAAAAAGTCAACTCACATTTCTCTGATTCCCTCTGATTCATTTCTGTTGAAAAAGGCAGAATGTGATGTAAAACAAAGACTCTTTTTCCTGAAACAGCACTTTGAAACTTGAACAAACAAAAAACACAGTTGATTCACTTTCCCTCAGTCACTTTAAAACTAAAATAAAATAAAAGAAAGCAAAGAAAGCAAAACCCAGCTTCCACCTCAGAATCACTCATGTGCTCTCCCACCCCAAACTGTCATGTTCAATTTTTTTTTTTTTTTTTTTTGGCCTCACTGCACAGCATATGGGATCTTAGTTCCCCTATCAGGGATGGAACCCTCGCTCCCTTGCAATGGAAGCCCAGAGTCTGAGACACTGGACCAACAGGAAAGTGCTCCCTTCATGTTCAATTCTTAAACTAAAAGGTGAAAAATATAGTTCAAAGTTCATCCAATTTCTAAATCACACCCATCTCCAGCATGGATATAAAAACAAATAAAAGCCAAAAATCAGGAAACTATCTGCGGCTTCACTGTGCTCAAATTAATTGTTTCACAGCAAAGTCAGATCATCCACATTGCTATCCATCGTGCATTTCCTACCCTGTCCACAGCACCTCCAAGTTCTCTTAGAAATGGCAATCACTTTTTGGAGATCGGAGAGCTGATTATCAATAGATTAACTTCAGGAAGGATGACAAGGGATCTCACTTAGCCCAGTTTTTTTCTCTCTCTCTCTCTCTCTCTCTCTCTCTCCTCCCTCTTCTTTTTTTAATGTAATTTTTAACATGTTCATGTATCTAGGCACATTAAACAATTGCAGAGATTTCAGCAAATCCTCATTCCAGAGCACTAAACTCTGCTAACGTGGAGGTTGTGGAGTGGTAAATAAAGAACTTGGAAGATAAAAAAAAAAAAAAGGCACCAACATATCTGGAGTTCATTCATTTCAGGAGCCATTGAGCTGTATAAACTGCATCATTCTTACTGTCATCCCTTCTGTATGTTTCATGGACTACAGTGTGGGTAAGCTTCTCTAATCATATAAAAAGAAAATTGAACTATATTTGTTTTATTCATCAATATTTTTTCAACATTTATATATGCCCTAGCTTATTGAAAAAGAAGTTTAACTCACTCCAGGAATGAGCTTTTCTCTTGTGCTTAAGATTTTCTTAAAGATAGATAAGATATTGAACTATATATAGTGGTTAGAAGAGTATTATCATTGTACTGAGAAAGAGAAAAGTGGAGGGAGGTAAAGGAGAGTCTGCAGATTTTTAAATATTTAGAGCTTTTCAACAAAGGCACATTGTTTAAGATTTGCACATAGATTTTATCAGGGAACCCTTTGAACACAAGGTCATGTTTTGGCCTTTCAGCCAGGACCTTCCCAGTGACTGCCAGGTTTGGCTGGATTCCGAACACCCATCTCTGTTCTCTACCTGACAGGTCACAGATGTGGCTCACAGCTCGCTCCAGCTGATTAGGTCTGACACTGTCAGGGGTCACCTGGAGAAGGCCAGTGAGTTTCACACAAAACTAGACCCAGTATTCTATCCACAAGGGACCAAATGACCTCCTCCACAAAAAAAGAAGACAAAGAAAAGACACAAGGAGCTAAAGCACCTCGTAGGGGCAGTGACTTTATGTTAATCACTACATCCTCAGTAGCAAGGACAGTACTTGGCACACAATAGGCATGCCATAAATATTCGGTAAATAAAGTTAATCTTCACAATAATACTAAGAGGAATGAATTAACCCCAACTCACAGAGGATGCTCAGAAAGGTTAGTTGAGGAACTGGGATTTGAACGTAGAGGTAGATCTTTCCACTATATTACATAACTTATTAGAAAGTTCTTTCCTCCATCTCCAAAATTCAAGTCATTTCAAGAGACGTCTTGAATATAGATATCTTTTTTTTGCCACATCTTAAACTCTAGACAAAAATTACAGGAAAATCTACTGTAAAGTGACCAACCAAATAATCTAGATTTTAATGGGTACTTTAGAAAGCATCCAGCTTAGCTTCCCAGCCAATGAGGAAGCAAATGTATAGTACTTTGCTCAACGCCTGGCACGTTAAGTGCTTAATTAGCATTAGTTCCTAACCATGGAAGAAGCTCATGGTAGGCTGTGGTCCCAGCCATGGCCAGAACACTTTCACTTACTGTGTTACAATTTTATGAAATCTGGTCTTTTCTAAAAATGAACAGTTCCCCCTTGAAATGTAAACACCATGAAATCAGTGACTTTGTTTTGTTGGACACTGCGTTCCTGGTGCCAGAATAGGGCCTTATGCATTGCAGGTGCTAAAAAAAAAAAAAAACCCATGTTTTGAGTATATGGATGAGTAATTGTTGGAAAAATTCTAGAAATAGCACTTTTTGCTAAAGAAATGAATTAGGAATTCAGAGGAAGAGCTGGTACCCCAGGACAGCAGGTGGCCAGGGTGGAATCACTTGAAGTCATGTGACACTGTGGTAACTGAATGGCTCACAAGCTGTGGTCTGGATCCTTCATCCCTCCCTGAGAGTCCATCGTCCTGTCCAAATGACAAATGTAGGATGAGCTTATATCTGGATGAAATTTACAGACAGCATGGAAAGGTTGGGAAACTCACTGACCACAAGATGGGCTGTGGCCTCCCTCCCTCTCTTCCTCGTCCTTTATCACCCATCCCCACTCCACTGAGAGCCCTGATTTGTAGCCAATCATCCTTATCTCTGCAGCATGAAATAATATGAAATCAGGTCTTCAAGGAATCCAGAAGATGAAAATTGAGAAGAAAAATCTATTTCAATTGGCAGCATGCCCAGGTGGGGCTTGGCGTTTCTGACAGCTGATTCTTAAATGAGGAAACAAAGTGCAGGAGATCTAAAACATTTAATACCTTTGATTTTTTTCAAAAGAGATCAAATAGCTTTGTGTTTTCTCCTATACCTTTACAAATCCTTTACTGAGGACAAGTTTCCTACAGAATCTCTGAAAAACATTGTGTCATATAACACTACCACCAGGTTTCATAATTAAAGTAAAAAAAAACCACCAGGTTTCATAATTAAAGTAAAAAAAAAAAAATCTTTCTGGGCGTCAATACACTCCAAGCCCACCCCCGCGTGTTACTTCTTGTATTTGTTCACAAAAGACTGGTTGTTTGTTGATGAGAGTTCCAGTCCATACTGCTGAAAGGGTGTTCTGTTCTTCTCAAAGTAATTATTAAGCTACTTCAAAAACACTTTAACTTGTGGGTTTGCCTCATTCTGTTTGAGTCCAAATTTTACAATAATATAATGAAGCAAGCCCTGTGGTACTGTCTATGTCATCTTAATTTATCAGGAAACCACAACCTTGCACATCTTTACAAAGTGTCTTTTTTATTTTTTTTTTTCTCTCCCTACATCCAAGTCCAGTGCTGTCTGGCTTTTTTCTGGCCTGAGTTCCAGGATTGAGGACTCACTGCATTAATCCTACAAGGCTTCAGATCTCCTTTATCACTTTTCAAACTAGCCTGCTCCCTATTCCCGGTGTCAAGTTTCAAACTCTTCTGTGTGCTTTGAGTAATCAAGGTTTTATTGTAAAAACCGATTTGAATCCCCAAAGAGCTCTGAACTATTCGTATCATTTTTCTTTCTGCTTCAATGGGGACTTTGTGTGAATTGTGAACTTGGGAAACATAAAAAGAAAAAGTTAAAATAAAAAATGTAGACTGTAAGAAAATCATGAACAATGTTTCAGGGAGTAAACCATGAATAAAGAACACATTTAACCAATCTGGTATTTTCTTTATATGTTTTCTTTATGATTTGCTCCTGATGGAATGACTGAACGTTTATTTAGACTTCAGATATGATCTTCACTTTGTTTAAGTACTTGATGGTTTTACTTTAGAACTATTTGACCAACTTTAATAGGTACTTAAGTATGTTAAGAATGTATTTTAAAAGATATCACTAGCCATTTATTTTAGAAACATCTATTTCCAAAATTTTTCTGATTACTTATGGCCCATAAAATGCCAAGGGCCTTAATTTTCATTCATGACATTGTATAACTATCTTTTTTCATATTTCCAAGTAATATCATTCCAGATATTTAATGTTTCTGGAATACTTTATAAAAGTGAATTCAGAATTTTCCATATTATTCTTAACTAACTTCTAATAGCGATAAAGAATCCAATAGCCTATATTGTGATAACTGAGGACAGAAATAGTATCTACTCTAATGATATTTTAAAGAACAATTGTTAGGCACATAATGCAACAGAAAGAGAACCAGACTGAGTTGATGAAGATTGCAGTCTTCTGTATGATCCTGGGAAAGTCACCTGACCTCGCTGGGCTTTAGTAAGGTCAGAGAGGTTAGAGTTAAAACTAGGGTCATTCCCATCTGTTCACTTTTTGCCATACTTGCTTAAAAAATGTTTATTTAATGTTTTTTTCAAACCAATATTGGGAAACATCAAGCTAAACTTAATATTCATTACTTCCTTACATCTTTGGTTTTCCTCTTTTAAAAATCCCTTTCTATGGATCTGTGGGATATATTTAATGAAGCAGCAATTTTTTTCCCTAACTTTGACCTGAAAAGGTAGACAACCTACTCTTGCATTCTCCAAAGCCATTTTTTCAGAGCATTTGTCTCATACTCAGAGACACAGATGTTAAGTGCCAGAATGAAAACAAGTTATATACCAAAGTGAAAATCTTTGTCTTTTTGTCTATTCAGAAAAACCACATATTCTTTAGGCTGATTGACTTCTATGGACTCAACTGAGTTCTAGTCCTGTCTTCATGTTGAGTTTAATCTTATTTAACTTATAAGTGCAGTTCCTCACCTTTACTTTTTGTTGATGTTATTTGTGGCTCACAATTCTTCAAGTTTCTTTCTTATGATGTCTCAAATTCTTATGATTTCTGAACACTTTTTGAATGTTTGAATTTGAATATTGATTTGTTTCTGTGAAGAGAAGAAATCATCACTGCAAGTCATCAGATATATTTTAAAAAGAAATCTGGGATTTGCCAAAGGAAATTATGAGAATGCTGAGAAGCCAGAGAGCTATCCTACAGGAAACCAAAATTTTTTAAGGAGGGGATAAGAAAACCTCAGACATTCCATAAGTTTTGCGTGACACCCAAGAGTTCTATTTTTTTTTTCATTTTGGCTAACCCATCTGTTATTTTGATTTATTAATTTTTTGGCAACACCTTTGGCATTCTATCTTTCATATAAACTTACAGCTTTAGCCCTTTCTGGAAATAGAAGATTTTTCTAATTTCCCTTAAGACATGAGTCACTGGATAGAATTAAAATAGGATAGGGCAGGGGAGAGGAAGGAGATGGGAATGATAAAGGTGCTATTAATAAAGTGTTGCAGCATCTTAGTGAAGGTAAACATGTTGATGGGCACATGGAAGAACTGACAACCCATTTCACCAACCACCAAGTTCTACTACTTGGGGCTCTGATGTAAATAAATGAAGCTGCGTGTTTTTCTAGTGGTGGATTTGTCCTAAATAACACACATTGTCTTGTCTTGGCCTTACTGGGCAAAAAGGGTACATGTTAAAAATGTACAATGTTCAATTATTAGTAAAGCAATCTTTTTACAATTGAGTTTTATGGCAATTTTAGGAGTAGGAAAAGAAAGAAGTGGCATTAACAAAATATTGTATAAACAGAAGTTATTATGCCACTATGTGTGTGTGTGTGTGTGTATGTGTGTATGAGAGAGAGAGAGAGAGAGAGAGGGAGAGAGAGAGGGACTGAAGCAGAGAAAGGAATAGAAAAAGACAGGGAATCAGGGAATGCAACCAATCTCAAAAAAAATGACTTAACTAGAGTAGGTCCTGGGCATGGATAATTTTTTAAAAACTCAAGATGATTTGAATGTATAACTAAGTTTAGGAACCATAGCTATAGGATTAAGGGCTAATTCTTCACTGTTTATTTTCATTTTAACCATAGTTATTAAAGTATAGGTTTTTAATAAGTAAGGTGTCATGCCAGTACTTCTGTAACTATTTTCAACCTGTGCTGAAAACAATAGGATATAATGGCTTCATCAATTTAGATAATTATTTTTCAAAAAGAGATATCAATAGACAGCCCTGAGTTGTCGCATCTCCTAATTCTGTTGAATCCTATGCACTGTTCTCTTCTTCCAAATGAGGTTAGCATTCTGGGCTGATAGTAGCTAAGAAGAAAATCAACCTATTTACAAGGCTGTGGAGAGACAAGTATTACAAAGAAAATGAAAATTCTATTTTATACCCTGGATAAATTAATTAATTAACTTGAGTGTGGCTAAGTTCCTTACCTGATAAAGGGGATCTCCCAAATGTTAATAGAAACATGATATTTAATTATAAAATATAAGAAATATTTTCTTTAAATTCAGCAATGAGACAAGGAAGCCTGCTGTTGATGCCCCTTTTAATATTGTTTAGAGATCATAGTCATCAGAGTAAGGCAAGAAGAACATGTTATAAGCAATGGAAAGAAAGAAATAAAACTACTAGTATTGGTAGATGAAATACATGGAAAACCCATGAGGATCTACTGACAAATTATTGGAATTAATTACAGAGTACAACAAGGTTGCAAGATGTAATATCAAGATATAAAATACCACTGCCTTCTTCTTTATTAGTGACAAGTAGGGAAATTTTAATTTTTAAAAATTAACACTTACATAGCTACAAAACCAAAAAAACTTATGAGCAAAAACTAACAAAATTTGGGCTAGAGGTTTATAAATAAACTTGCAAAACTTTATTTAAAAACAATTACAAAGACCTCAATAAATGGAGAGAAAAAATCATTTCAAGGAAGACTCCATATTATAAAGATGCTGTTCCTTCCCAAATTAATCTATAAATTCAACACACTCTCAGTTAAAATTCTGTAAAGAGTATGTGATAACTCAATTCTAAAATACATATAAAATAAAAAAGGTACAATGAAAGTCATGCCAATTTTGAAGAAGAGCATGGTAGAGAGACTTTGTTCTAATATAAATAAAAATTCATTATAAAGCTTCAGTAATTAACATGGTGTGGTACTGTCCAAGGAGAAACAAATATTCTAATAGAGCAGAATAGAAAAATATGGCAGAGGTGGCTAGTTAGTGGTAAAAGGTGTAGTATTCAATACATGATACTAGGACAACTGGTTGTTTATATGGAACAAAATGAAATAGAATCTTTACTATCCACAGCATAGATAGATTAACTGTTAAAAACAAAACTAAAACTTCTAAAAGAAAACAATAAAAGAGTATCTTTATAACTTTGAGGAAACATTTTTAAACAAGACATGAAAAGCTCAAACAGTAAAAGAAAAAGTTGATAAATTGATTATATGAAATGTTTTTTAAATTTCATCAAAAGACTAATAACAAAGGATAAAAACAAGCCACACTCTTTCAAAGTACATTTGCAATACACCTAATTAACAAAAAATTAATATCCAGAATATGTAATGAAATTTACACTCAATGAGAAAAATAAAAGCTTAGATAAAGGACATAAACAAGTAATTCACAGAAGAAAACCAAATGGACAATAAATGTACAAAAATATCCTAATTTAATATAAATCAGGGAAACACAAATGAGATGCTACTTCTTGCCCATCAGATTGCAAAAATTAAGTTTGACAATACAAAATGTGGCATTAAGAAAGAAAAAAACATATATCAATTAAAATATCGGGTTGGCCAAAAAGTGCATTGCGGCTTTCCATGCCATCTTACGGTAAATGAATTACGTAAATGAATGACAGCAGTGCTTTTCAACTCTGAAGTTGGGGGATGATTCTGTCCCCACAAGGACAACTGGCAATGTCTAGAGACATTTTTATTGTCACAACTTGGCAGGGAATGGGGAGGTGCATATTACTGGCATCCAGGTGGTGCATATTAAGTACCTACAATACACAGGACCACCCCTCACAAAAAAGAATTCTCTTGCCCAAAATGTCAATAATGCTGAAGCTGAGAAACCCTGAATTAGGGCTACAATCAACATAAATTATTATAATAAAGATAAAGATAATTCATCAGTTTTTTTCTGTGATTTTCTTTTGAGGTTGTATTTGAGAACTTTGTCTAACCCAAAGTGTCTTATATTTTCTTCTGAACATTTTAGTTTTATGTTTTTCCATTTCACTCAGTTCAAAATATTTTTTAATTTCCCTTGAGACTTTTTCTTTGACCCATGGTTTACTTTGACCCATGGGTTTAATTTCCAAAATTTTCAAATACTCAGAAATTTTACAGATGTCTTTCTGTTTTATTTCTAGTTTATGTTCAGAAAGCTTACTTTAAATAATTTAAATTCTTTTAAATTTGTTAATGTTTGTTTTAAGGCTTGGGATATGATCTGTCTTAACAAATGGTTCATGTATGTTTTACTGTTGTTGGGTAGAGTGCTTGGTAACTGTGCTTTAGGTCAAGTTGACAGACGGTGTTGGGTCTTCCATACACTTGCTGATTTTATGTATACTTGTTCTATTGATTGCTGCACAAAGATTGTTGAAGTCTCCAAGTATAATGATGGATATGTCCATTTCTCCTTGCACTTCTAGTGTATTTGCTTTACATATTGTGAAGCTCTGTTGTTAAGTACGTACACATTTAGAACGGTTATGTCTTCTTGGTGAATTCAACAATTTATCGTTATTTAATATTTCTTTTTATCTCTGGAAATATTCCTTATTCCATAGTCTACTTTGATATTAATATAGCCTCTCCAGCTTTCTTTTGATTAGTATTCACATTGTATATTGTATTTCTTCCTTTTACTTTAAACTTATATGGATCATTATATTTAAAATGTGTTTCTAATAGACAGCATAATGTGTTTTTTAATCCAAGCTGACAATCTATGTCTTTTAATTTGTGTTTGAATCATTTACTTTTTTTTTTTTTTTTTTTGGCTGTTGGGTCTTTGTTGCTGCTTGCAGGTTTTCTCTGGTTGAGGTGAGAGGGGGCTACTCTTCATTGCGGTGCACTGGCTTCTCACTGCAGTGGTTTCTCTTGTTGCAGAGCACAGGTTTAGGTGTGCAGGTTTCGATAGTTGTAGCACACGAGCTCTAGGGCTCGTGGGCTTCAGTAGTTGTGGCTTGCGGGCTCTAGAGAGTAGGCTCAGTAGTTGTGGCACATGGGTTTAGTTGCTCCGGGACGTGTGGGATCTTCCTGGACCAGGGATTGAACCCGTGTCCCCTGCATTGGCAGGCAAATTCTTAACCACTGTGCCACCAGGGAAGTCCCTGAATCATTTACATTTAATGTATTTACTGACATAGTTGAATTTAAGTCTGTCCTGTGACTGTTTTCTGTTTGTCCCCTCTATTGTCTCCTGCTCTTCTGGCTTCCTTTTCCTGATTTCTTTAGGCTCACATGAATATTTTTTACTATTCCATTTCAACATGTCAATTGGTCTTTTGACTATGTCACTTTGTATTTTTTAGCTGTTGTTCCAGGAATTACTTACTATATATATATATATATATATAACTTTCCAAAGTCTACTTAGAATTAATATTTTACCATTTCAAGTAAAACACAGAAGCTTTGCAAACATATATATTCCTTTATCTTTATGTTATAGTTTTCATATATATTATATCCACATACATTAAAAAATCCACTGAACATTGCTATAATTTTTGCTTTCAACAGTACTACTTATTTAAACACTTAAGAGCAGGAAAATAGTCTATTTCTCAAGATATTTGCCATTTAAAATGCTTCATTTCATTCCTGAAGTTCCAAGCTTCCCTCTGTTATCACTTCTCTCCAATCTGAAAAACTTTGTTCAGCATTTTTTAAAAAACATGTTTGCTGGTGATGAACTCTTAGTTTACTTTCTTCTAAGAAGACCTTACTTTGCCTTCATTCCTGAGGATATTTTCAAGATGACAGTTCTTTTCTTTCAACACTATAAAATCTTGTACTTTCTTCTGGCCTCCAAGGTGTCTAGATGAGAAATAAGACATCCTTCAAATAGTTTCCCTCTTATGTAATGTGTCATTTTTCCCTCCTCTGGCTGCTTTCAAATTTTTCATTTATCTTTTGTTTTCAAAGTTTGAATTTGATGTGTCTGGGCATGATATTCTATGAATTTAAATTAAATATTGGGATTTGCTGGGCTTCTTGAATCTGTAAACATATGTCTTTCACCATATTTAGGAAGTTTTTAGTCATTATTGATTTGATATTATTTTCTGCACCAATAGTTTCCTCTTTTCTAATTGGGACTCCAGGGACACAAATGTTAGATATTTTCCCAATTATTCCTGAGGCTATTTTTTTTTCTCTTTGTTCTTGGGTAATTTGGATAAATTGGATAATTTATATTGGTTTATCTATAAGTACACCAACTCTTCTATCATTTCCATCATGCTACTGAGCCTATCTAGTGAATTGTTTAATTCAGATATTATGTTTTTCAGTTGTAAAATTTTCATTTGCTTCTTTCTAAAATTTTCTATTTTTCTGCTGTGAGCTTCTGTTTTTCCATGTATCTCATTAGTGTTTACTTTTACCTTACGGGGGATGGTGATAATAGTTGCTTAGTCTTTGTCTAAATGTTTAACATTTGTTAAATTTGTTTTAAACTGTTTTAAAGCTTCTATTTCTGAATCAGGAATTCTATTGTATTTTGAGTTTTTCTCAATCTCTTTTTAATTTTCTAGTCCACTTCTCTTTTAAGCAGCTGGTGTCTAGAAAAAAATCATTTCATTGTGATATATTTGGGTATTCTAAGATCACACCAATCAAGTGAAAAAAACAGAACAATGGTCAGGACTTCTACGTAGTTCCCAAAAAATATACTCAGATTTGTATGCCAATCTGTATTTCCACACTGGGAAAAAGAACGTCAGCTGTTTACTCTGTATCACTGTGAACCCTTTGGTAGTAGCCCTATTTACTTCTTCTTATTCCTTACTGTTGTTGAGCTCTTGGCTCCAAATATTTACTACTCACTTGTAATTATCCCCCTTTTCTCTAAGCTCCTCTCAAGCCCCACATTACTCTCCAATTGCTCAATAGTCTTATGAGTAGTAAATGACTCCTAATTTATATCATTCCTACTCAAAATGATTAGCAAAGTTCAGCATCACCTAGGAGTTTGTTAGAAATGCAAATTCTCAGGTTCCCTACCCAGGCCTATTGAATCAGAAACTCTAAGGGTGGGGCCCAGGAGTCTGCATGAGTAAGATCTGCCTGCCATTCTTTTGTGTGCACTGGTCTGAATGACTAATTCCTTAAGCTCATATGAGTGGTTGGGGGAATAATAAAGAGGAGGTAAAATTTAGCTGGTGAAAGAGGGAGGCAGAGTTGGTCTCAACAGAGAAGGGATTGGTCAGACTAGGCAACTCTCAGACAACCAGGAATGGGCATGGCAGCGGCTGAAAAGTCAGTGATTTGGGGCCTAACAGTGGCCGTCAGATCTTTTGATGGTGTCAGATGGTGCAGACATAGGGGCAAAGAAACATGTTTGTGCACAGACTCTTTCAGGCTGTCCTATGAATATATGAATATTATGTTAATTTCACATTGTTTTTGTAGAGTAACAAAGTAGGGAGAATTTTTTTCTGCATCTTTTTGGTGATAGACTTTTTTGCATCTTATTGGTGAAGAGGCAAAATCTCTTGAGTGACTTGACCAATGTGTCATATTAATAGTAGAAGTTGGACCTATAGTTGGAGTTGGGGCCCATCACACCATTCTGTGATTTTAGTAATTGATAGGTGAGCCTAGACAAGTCCTACTGTGAGTAGTTCATCACCAACACTAATAACTCAAAAGACTGGGTAATAGAACATTGCTCTATTCATCTGATAATGCCTCCCTTGTCACCAAATGCTCAGAAAGGATGACCAACCAAACGGTAGTCGCAGAGAATGATTACCTGTTCAGGGTCCTGAGGGAGTTCTGGGGGAGTCCTGGGAGAGGTCAGTCTTCCAAAACTCCCTTATGCATTCAGCACTTTTAAACATGCCTATTTTCTAGAGACAAAATTTTACTGTTTTCAAAAATTAGTTTGCAGTAGAATTGAAAATACAGTTGTTAATCAATCCCAAATCCCTATAGAAATCTCAGAAGGAGTTTAGAGTGATTTGTCATCCCTTTGCATTGCCAACAGACAGACTAGACTTTGACCTGGGTACTTGGTGTAGCCATGTTTGTATACTAATTAAGGCTAGGATTTGAGCTTCAGTGTTGACAGGCAGTGTTCAGGTGGAGATAACAGAGTCTCTGAAGCCAAATTTTGCAGTTGAATGTAGCCTCATTTATCTTATTTTAATAGTTCCATTAATTTTGCTTTGGAAAGCATTTCCATTTGGTTTTCTCATATTGGTTTGCTGTGATATGCAAGCTTCAAAAGCCTAGAAGTAAAAAGACTAAGAAAGGGATTTTGGAAATCTTGAAGCACAGATTTTCTAAAGCTGTTTACAAGGCAGCAAGGTTACCATCTCAGGTGTCAGGAATGAGAAGGGGAGGGGAAGGACCCCCTTTGCATAAGGACCTGGAGAGGAAAACTGCGGGACATGACTGAGGTGGGGTGGATCAGGGGTCTTTTTCTGTAAATCCAGAATGGGTAAGTAATAGGGTATGCCATCAACCTCATGAAGCTCACTTATGGGAAGCCAGACCCATGAGGTAGTTATTCTGGGAGATGCTCTCTGTGTATTCCAGACCACAGCCACTGCACTGATTGATACCAGAGAGCAACATCTGGGCCTGGAGAAAGAGCTGGCCCTGCCAAGGAGCCAGGGAGGGTTCTGGTCTCCAAAATTCCTAGGTAGGGTGGATGGTCAGAGTCCAGGAGGGAGACCTTGAGAAGAAGCTCATGGCTGACAGCAGGGCACTGGAACTACTGTGTTTGGGTGACAACAAGCAGGGCATGGCAGTGAGGTTCCATCCCAGGTAGCCGACCTGGGCCATCACATTCAGGTGGGAAACTTAAATTCGTAGCCTCTCTTTTATGTCAAGCAATCTATTTCTTCTTGGAGTCTCATTTTTTAATGCCAGATTTACTACTGGCTAAGAGACTAGAACGAGGCTGAGGTTCGTTCCTTCAGAGCCATGGTTTACAAGGTCTTGCCATGTTCCTATCCCTGCCTGCTTAGTCCGGGCACTTCTCAGGCACTGCAACTGTACACAGCAGAATCTAGGCAGAGTTTGGACAGCTATTTTCTTTCCTATATAAGTGCAACCTGCCCTCTCCAGTCCCTCCTGGCCCCAGAAGGAAGGAAGTGCAGGCAGATGAACTGAGAGGGCCTCAGCCAGGACTAGGAATTCTCAATACCATGTCGATTAATGCCCTTGAGTTTAACTTGTCTACTTTTCTACCCTAGAAAAGGGAAGTATATTATTTATGCTTTATATTAACCAGCTGGTGGGGAAAAAAATGTTTCCTAATTTTTCACTCCTTCTGTCTTCACAGCCAAACTCTATTACTCTGTTGTGGCTGACTTGTACAGGATTCTGGAGTAATAAATAATTTATTTCAGGCGCGCTTACATTTTCTGACAAATTCTCTTGTTAGATTTTGCTGCCCCTGTTAAAGCATTAATCCGAAGTGTCGCCTGCTTATGCTAGCAACTGTTGGTGTAACTGTCACTGCTTAGAGAAAAATCCATAAGAAAAGACATCATATTCAGTGGCTTTTTTTTTTTTTTTTGCCCCTCAACTTCTTTTGTATAGACTGGCAAAACAGCTTACAGCATAACTTGTCTGCAGGGAGGAAATCGTATGGAGACCACATTTCATTATCATTAAGTAAAAGAGAGCGCTTTGGGAAATCTTGGTGTCTTCAGCAGGAAGTCATTGATTCTTCTCTACCTTCTCTTCCAAAGCCAGGCTTCCCTGGGATTGCTACCGTGTGTAAAAGCAGCTAGGTTTCCTCCTATGAGGATGGCTGTGTGTACCAAGCACAGAGTGTCCAGGAGGCAGCAGATTTAGTGAGCTGCCTGAGCATGGGTGTGCCCTGAACATGGGTCAGGTATCTGATCAAGTTCCCCTGTGGCCCCAGAGAAGTGTTGGTGGCATTTTCACCCACTGGAGCATGATTATGTAGAGAAAGTTTTCTTGACCTGTACCACAGAGCCCCTGAAATTCTTCATCGCCACCAAAAAGACTTCATTTACACCTTTGTGCATCTGGGGCTTTGGAGCATGGTGAGAAAGGAAAACACGTTTGGGGTGTGAAGAAAAGAGAATTTCCTTGATTTGCATTGTTTTTCATATTCTTTTAGAGCTGCCTCTTGGAAAGTCACTTAGCAGAGAGGGGTTTACATATTCCCAGAGATTAAGTTACCAGATGTGATTTTAAAGTATAATGTAAAAATAACCTGCCTGATATCATCATTACATCTCCAACAGGAGTGCTGCCAGAGAAGAGAACAGTATGTTAGAAACACTCTTTAAATGTGTTTCTCTGCACACATCCCTGAAATTGACAGGAGTGTCCTGTGCAGTGTAGAATTTCTCAGTTTCACCTTTAATTTCCAAAAAAAACTGTCACTTGTGAGTGAATGTGGGCTTCTGCTATAGAACTAAATGCCCTTCTGTTTCTTTTCAGGGACTACCCAATGCAATCACCTATGAACACTGGACCAAATCTCCCCAGACTGTTGAGACTTATTAGAAGGACAGCTTCCCGCAGTGCCAGCAAATCTGGAATCTCTGGCAAACGGACAATGTGCAGGCTCAGGAATATCACCATCACGAATTCACACAACCACAGAAGCTTTGTCTGATTATGTCAGTCTTTGTGGATGTGCATTTCTTCCCAATGCTAGTAGGTCACACTGCCCTTATGAGCTATGCTGTTAAATGAAAGTACTAAAGAAATTAGCCTTTAGAAATCTTAAATGCTTCCCTTTCTTATCACTTTCCGCAATTAACTTGTTTTGTTTCCCTCTGTCCTAATTGCTTATGTTGAAATACACAGTCTTGTCATGGAAATTACTACTTCTTCTAAATCAATGGGAACAACTGGTTTTCCTCTGCTCCCGACTACTCAAAAGTCAGAGAGATCTTGGTTCCCAACATTTTTGTTTTCTTCTGTACACTTAGGCAATTGAATTAGGAAAAGGTTCAGAAATAAGAGATGGTAGAAGGGACTTTATGCAGAAAGAAAATAAAAGGTTAAAGTAAGGAAGAAAGCTCTAGAGTGAAAATGGCAAATGTCTTGAATTACATCCAATAATGTGGTCGTTCACTGAGTGACCTTTTGCACCTTAGTTAAGAAAAAGGAAAATGGCAGGTTCAGAATTTTCTTCAACTATGTCAGAACTCACCTACCCGCCCAAACATCTTCATTATCTGTCTCAAGAATATTTACACTTTGGGATGCCTTTCTTTACGTTCAAAAATACAATGTGGAAAATGTTGATTTAAGTTAATGAGAATTTTTGTTGGAATGCAAATATATCATCTGTGAGGTTACTTATTAAACCAGTCTTATCCTAGAAAACAATGGTTTATCTGGTTGCCTTAACTAGTTAACAGAATTCCAGGAGAATGGGATGAAGGAAAGGTCAGCTTTGAAGACCATTTGGGGTTCACTTTATAACGGGATCACTTTGTGAGTTGTTATTTTGGAAAGATAAAAAGCGGTAAGGCTGATGCTTAGGAGGAGAAGAAAGAGGTAAAGAAGAAAGTACAAGAGATACATATTTACTTAAAATTTTGCCGAGGGCCTACTCTTGTCTTGGTTTTTCATGTGTAGGTGGACACAACAATGGAAGTCTTCAAGAATTCAGCATATAAGGAATCAGAAAATAGAGAACTAAAAATATCAGTTTCACTTTGCTAATCAAGTTGTGCTTTTATTCTAAATTTCAAATAGGCAGAAGGGGCTATCCTGGACACTGGACCTAGTGAATAGTGCATAAACCAATCTGCAGAGTTGCTAGGGAGAGCTTCCCTCATGACATTGGTCCATGAACTGAAAGATCAAAATCTGTTTTCTGCTTACAACTGAAGGAGAATATTGGAGAGAATTCTTGCTGTGCTTGAAGATTATTTAACTCATAAGCACTCATCCAAAGCAATAGTAAGCTTTAGTTATGATTTAATAGAATTATGCTAATGAGATAAAGCAAATATGACGATCGATGTCTGTGGTTGTTTGCTCGTCTAATCTAAAAGATTACACGCTTTTGCCATTTCACTCTTTGTCTACAGTCTTCAAAGTCTTCAAAGAAAAAGAGACAGGGAAGATTTTTTTAAAAAATGTCTTCACACACTGTCATCAGTTTGGTGGGAAAGGATGTTAGAAATCTCAGCTTGGGATGATCAGCAGATTCAATTTTTTCATGCTTTTTCTTTCCTGGATAACCAAGATAATCAAGGGTTGGAAATGTCACTTTAGTCAATAGACAGCAGTCCTCATTACTGTGCAGTAAAGTATCTTGTGGGGAAATGCTGAACAGGTACAAAAAGGAAATGAACTGTCTTGATGGAAAGACTCACACGACACAATCAGCAGTCTAAATTGACAAGAGGATCTCCTCATCAAAATCATTAAGGAAGGAACTATATGATATATATTATATACTTTGCCTATATAACCTGGTTAAATCTGGAGTTATGGAAATACTATATATAGAAAATTAAATTTTTTTGTTTAGGTTAGATGAGATGGTATTAAGCATGAGAGTTTTGTAGAAGGCAAGGAAGGGTAGAACGCTATTAGTTCCACGAATCATAGGCCTTGTTCAAGTATTCAATCTTTGTTTACAAAAAAATTTTCCATGAAATTCATAAAAAACTCATGAGACGTGTCAAATTGAAAGGTTTCATTGCCAGTTTGGTTTCAGATGGCAGACTTAAGTGTTAACTGAAAGAAAATCTTATTAATTGTATGTTATTTGACCGGAGAGACAAACACAAAATTAGAGGTCAAAATGAAACTGAAGCCTCATTTCTTTCGTCCAGTAACTTGTGACTTCCATGTTTTTTAAGTCAAAGTTGACATAACTATTATCAGCTAATTTTTGGCATTATAATCATAACTCTTAACCCCTACTTATAAGATGAGGCACTTCCAAATTCAATAACAACATTTGGGCAAATGGATGAGTGACATTTCCTGGGACTAAAGTATTTCCTAGTATTTTGTCACAAGTCTTTAATGTCTCCTTCCAATAATAAAGTGAATTTCCTGTTCTCTCCTGAGTGCAAAATATTTGTCACTGACTTAGCTGTTCCCTTTGGGCCAGAGGACCTAGCCTCATTTAGATGAGTCATTTATGAGATTCTGAAGTAAGGTGCTAGTGAAAGCAAACTGTTCTAAAAGGAGTTTTGTCAGCATGGTTTACACAGCTAATGGATGATGGCAAATCTTAGTGCCTGAAAGAAGCAGACACTTGAGCAAAAGTGAGCAAAGTGGAGCTTTCACACCCACTGCTTTCGTAATGGTTTTCCAATGTGTTTGCTGCAATAACTAATTTTTTAAGGTTCTGTATAAAAATAAAATGCTTTCAGACTTAATAAGATATACTTGACTTTCTACTGTAATCTGAAACATCCAGAATATCATAGTAAGTTTAATTTAAGTAGGTCCTGCTGGACCTGTGACTAGACAACCAGCCCACTGATCTAAACATGAGTGTTTCAGGGCAAATTTTACTATAGAATTTAGATGCTTAAAATGATTTTAAGAATGAAAATATGTAGGCAGAGGATCCTCTTATCCAGTGAGAAATGGTGATAACATGGACTTCATGGTGAGGAAAGAGAGGGGTTGCTTCTAAGCATCAACATCATCATCACCACCATACACACACAGAGAAACACACAGACACAGAGAAACACACATACACACACAGAGAAACACACAGACATACAGACACACACACACACAGACACACACACACGCACATACACACACTTGATTAAGCAGGACTGGACTAGGAGAATTTACTTTTTGCAAAATGTTAAAATCTCTTCCAATACCTTCCAACTCCTCTTTCCTTCTTTTATAATTCCCTTCGACTTGGTCTCTTTCTGGGTCTGACCGAGACAAAATTGATAGTCAGGTAAGGTTTGCTTATGTGTTTTCTGATTTGGCATTATATTTTCCAGACTCTCTTGCTGTCTTCACTGATAAGATCTCTTCTTCTTTGATGCCTTCTCTTGAGCCACATGGCTTTATTTCAGGCAACTTTCTGCTCCTCTGACTTCCATCAGAGATGATGTATTCTGTGTGTCTGTCAAACTCTTGATAGGTGACTGAGTGACATATATATGATAAATGCTTGGTGCTAAGATTTCAAAGGACAATTATGCCTTGATGTGTATCCAAGCCCCTATTTTAGAAGGTCAATTTGGGTCAATATTTTTTAATCCAGAGGATTGACTCAGTTGGTGAAAGTGGAAGATCTTTGGGAAGATGGGTCTTTGTCTCCTTAAAATATGACTCTTAGGTGACAACCTACTGTAGTTTGTCTTGGGAAGGCCACCTTTCCTCCCCTTCCTGTTCAACTGTAACAGGATCCTGCTACAAGATGGGATACACCTTCAGAGCAAGTGGGTGAACTGCCTGCTGGTTTTCTATGGTAGGAGCTCTCGCCAGAGATATCTCAAGAAGGATTACTCAATGTTAATTCTAGTAAGAGTCCATTGCTGACTCTGTAAAATTTGCAGACACTTAAGGCATCTGCTGTTTTCCTCCATGTCTCAATTGCTTTACCCTTATTTTGCATTGCTTCATAGAGAAGTTATCATCAGAAACAGCTAAAGTGACAAACATTGGGTTAACCAGACAATTTCATGTTAATCCTCCCCTTTTATTCTTTTCTGAGTGTGAAGTTGCCATACACAGGATAGATGATCTCTTAAAGTCTTAGAGAGAAACATCTTTCAGTAGCTTTTGAGAGAAATAAACATGACACAAAAAAAGAAAATCTTCTTTTAATGCATTTGGCTGTCTGGCTGTCTGACTTCCAAAACAGTTGGAACTATAAATGTTAAATTTGGCTTAAAGAAGTCCTCCATAAGAAATACAACTCTAAATTTTGAAAAGAGAAAAAAGTTGAAACTTTTATTAAAAGTTAATAATGGTTACATTTACAAGTCTGAGGGTGTGTAAATTCAACACTTCCATCTGCTAATTTGCCATGGCGTAATTCACTCACTGTTCATAAACACGCTGAGATGGTCAGAGAGAAACATGTGGTTTTCTTGAAATTTATAGAAGATGGAAATAATCAATTCCACCTTCCAGGAGTTTGTAATCTAAGAGAAGAAAAGATTATCATGCATACCTTGTAAGTGGACAGTTGTGTAAGAGAACTGGCAAATATTGAGAGGCTTAGTTACGAATTATGTCTTCCTTACAAGTTAGGGCTTATTGTATTCAGATGTGGACATTCTGATGTGTGTGAATTATGACTTTAATCATGGGAAGAATTTGACACATTTAGTGGAAGAGCTGACAGCTGTTTCCATGACTTGAGTTCTCTAGAAAGCTTTAGGCTCGAGGCAGAGTCAAATGGCAGTGTGGGAAGACACGGAGTTCGTCCCACCACAACTAGGGCATCTGTCGCCTGCTGGTGGGGAACTCTGATGACCGAGGAGATGGGAGGAACCACAAAGTGAACCAGTAGGACATAGGGGGACTGAGGGGGGAGGAGAAGTGGAGGCTAGACAGGATCGGCGCCCCTGAGGCCAGGGAGATCAGGAGAGGCAGGCAGGAAGAACTCTCTGGCAAGAGCAGAAGAGGAGTGGATGGCGACTGCCTGGCCCACTCAGGGAGACTGCTGAGCTCCAAGGCCAGTCCCCTGCACTCCAAAGCCCCCTCCAGGCTGTGTGGGTCCTGGGGACATAGGAGGGAGGCCAGGGAGATCAGGAGAGGCAGGCGGGAGTGGCCTTCCCAGACCAGAGGAGCAGGAGAGGACAGGAAGGCATTTGCTCTGCCCACTCAAGCCAAGGAAGCCTCCTGGGCTCCCAGGTGAGGTCCCCTGCCCTCTGAGACTAGGGATGGGGGGCACACCTGGACACCTTCTGTTCCTTGAGCCTAAACACCACCCCCTACAACCCCCTGGGCCTAAGGGTCCAGCCTGTGGGTCCTGAGCATTGGCCCCACCTACTGCCCAAAACTTGCACTTGCTTAGGCCTCGGACTCCTCAGCCAAGGCCTTTCCCTCACCTTTATTTTATTTTCTTTTCCCTCCTCCTCTTTTTTAATACTGTGGTACTGACGTAGGTTCGGTTGTTGATTCATCTTTATTTTTATATTCTTCCTAACATATCTGTTAGTTTCCTAGTTGAATTTTACTTTGTTTTTGTTCTTTCTTTTTTTTTTTTTTTTTTGCTGCCCTAGGTGGCTTGCGGAATCTTGATTCATGATCCTGGGGTTGGGCCAAAGCTCCTGCAGTGGTAGCTCTGAGTCCAAAACACTGGACTAACAGAGAACGTCAGATCCCAGGAAATATTCATCAGACTGAGGTCTCATAGAGTTCCTCATCTCAACACCAAGACCAAGCTCTACCCAATAGCCTAAAAACTCCAGTGCTGGAAGACTCAGGCCAAACAACCAGTAAGACAGGAACAAATTCCCACTCATAAAAAAAAAAAAAAAAAATGAGACAGCAAAACAATTTATCACAGGGCTTCTCTGGTGGTGCAGTGGTTGAGAGACCGCCTGCCAATGCAGGGGACACAGGTTCATGCCCTGGTCTCGGAAGATCCCACATGTCGTGAAGCAGCTAGGCCCGTGAGCCATGGCTGCTAAGTCTGTGCGTCCGGAGCCTGTGCTCCACAACGGGAGAGACCACAACAGTAAGAGGCCCGCGTACCTCAAAAAAAAAAAAAAAAATTTGTCACAGATGAAGGAGCAAGGCAAAAACCTACAAGACCAAATAAATGAAGAGGAAATAGGCAATCTACCTGAAAAAGAATTCAGTGTAATAATAGTAAAGATGATCCAGAATCTCGGAAATAGAATGGAGGATTGAGAAAATACAAGAAATGTTTAACAAAGATCTAGAAGAACTGAAGAACAAACAGAGATGAACAACATAATAACTGAAATGAAAAATATGCTAGAAGGAATCAATACCAGAATAACTGAGGCAGAAGGACGAATAAGTGAGCTGGAAGACAAAATGGTGGAAGTAACTGCTAAGAAGCACAATAAAGAAAAAAGAAGGAAGATGATCTCAGAGACCTCTGGGAAAAAACTAAATGCACCAACATTCGAATTATAGGGGTCCCAGAAGAAGAAGACAAAGGGAAAGGGTCTGAGAATATATTTGAAGAGGTTATAGTTGAAAACTTTTGTAACATGGGAAAGGAAGTAGTCACCCAAGTATAGGTAACACACAGAGTCCCATACAGGATAAAACCTAGGAAAAATACACCAAGGCACATATTAATAAAATGAACAAAAGTTAAATTCAAAGAAAAAATATTAAAAGCAGCAAGGGAAAACAACAAATAACATACAAAGGAATCCTGATAAGGTAATAAGCTGATTAATCAGTGGAAACTCTGCAGTCCAGAAGGGAGTGGCAGGATATACTTAAAGTGATGAAAGAGAAAAACCTACAAACAAGATTACTCTACCCAGCAAGGATCTCATTCAGATTTGATGGAGAAGTCAAAAGCTTTTCAGACAAGCAAAAGTGAAGAGAATTCAGCACCACCAAACCAGCTTTACAACAAATGCTAAAGGAACTTCTCTAGGCAGGAAACACAAGAGAAGGAAAAGACTTACAATAACAAACCCAAAACAATTTAAAAAATGGTAAAAGGAACATACAAATCAATAGATAACTTAAATGTAAATGGATTAAATGCTTCAACCAAAAGACACAGACTGGCTGAATGGATACAAAAACAAGACCAGATGTATGCTGTTTACAGCATATATATGCTGTCTACAGCACTTCAGACCTAGGGACACAAACAGACTGAAACTGAGGGGATGGAAAAAGATATTCCATGCAAATGGAAATCAAAAGAAAGCTGGAGTAGCAATATTTGTATCAGATAAAATAAAGACTTTAAAGTAAAGACTTTAAAATAAAGACTATTACAAGAGACAAAGAAGGACACTACATAATGTTCAAAGGATCAATCCAAGAAGAAGATATAACAATTGTAAATATTTATGCACTCAACATAGGAGCACCACAATACATGGTAAGAACCATAAAAGGAGAACTCGACAGTAACACAATAAGATAAGGGGACTTTAACACCCTATTTTCACCAATGAATAGATCATCCAAAATGAAAATAAATAAGGAAACACAAGATTTAAATGATACATTAAACAAGGTGGACTTAATTGATAATTATAGGACATTCCATCCAAAAAAACCAAAATACACTTTCTTCTCAAGTGCTCATGGAACATTCTCCACGAGATCATGTCTTGGGTCACAAATCAAGCTTTGGTAAATTTAAGAAAATTGAAGTCATATCAAGCATCTTTTCGTACTGCAACACTATGAGACTACATATCAGTTACAGGAAAAAAATCTGTAAAAAGTACAAACACATGGATGCTAAAGAGTACACTACTAAATAACCAAGAGATCACTGAATAAATCAAAGAGGAAATAAAAAAATACCTAGAAACAAATGACAATAAAAAAACAAAACAAATCAAAGCCTATGGGATGCAGCAAGAGCAGTTCTAAGAGGGAAGTTATAGCAATACAATCCTACCTCAAGAAACAAGAAACATCTCAAATAAGAAACCTAACCTTACACCTAAAGCAATTAGAGAAAGAAAAACAAAAAAAAAAACCAAAGTTAACAGAAGGAAAGAAATCATAAAGATCAGATCAGAAATAAATGAAAAAGAAATGAAAAGGACGATAGCAAAGATCAATAAAACTAAAAGCTGGTTCTTTAAGAAGATAAACAAAATCGATAAGCCATTAGACAGACTCATCAAGAAAAAAAGGGAGAAGATTCAAACCAATAGAATTAGAAATGAAAAAGGAAAAGTAACAGCTGACACTTCAGAAATACAAAGAATCATGAGATATATTACAAACAACTATATGCCAATAAAATGGACAACCTGGAAGAATTGTACAAATTCTTAGAAAATCTTCTGAGACTGAACCAGGAAGAAAGAGAAAATATAAACAGACCAATCACAAGCACTGAAATTGAAACTGTGATTAAAAATTTCCAACAAACAAAAGCCCAGGACCAGTTGGCTTCATAGGCAAATTCTATCAAACATTTAGAGAAGAGCTAACACCTATCCTTCTCAAACTCTTCTAAAATATAGCAGAGGGAGAAACAATCCCAAACTCATTCTATGAGGCCACCATCACCCTGATACCAAAACCAGAAAAAGATGTCACAGAAAAAGAAAATTATAGGCCAATGTCACGGATGAACATAGATACAAAAATCCTCAACAAAATACTAGCAAACAGAATCCAACAGTACATTAAAAGGATTATACACCATGATCAAGTGGGGTTTATTCCAGGAATGCAAGGATTCTTCAATATATGCAAAACAATCAATGTGATAAACCATATTAACAAATTGAAGGAGAAAAACCATATGATCATCTCAGTAGATTCAGAAAGAGCTTTTGACAACATTCAACACCCATTTATGATAAAAACCCTGCAGAAAGTAGGCATAGAGGAAACTTTCCTCAACATAATAAAGGCCATATATGAAAAACCCACAGCCAACGTCATTCTCAGCAGTGAAAACCTGAAACCATTTCCTCTAAGATCAGGAACAAGACAAGGTTGTCCACTCTCACCACTATTATTCAATACAGTTTGAGAAGTTTAGCCACAGCAATCAGAGAAGAAAAAGAAACAAAAGGAATCTAAATTGGAAAGAAGAAGTAAAGCTGTCACTGTCTGCAAATGATATGATACTATACATAGAGAATCCTAAAGATGCTACCAGAAAACTACAAGAGCTAATCAATGAATTTGGCGAAGTAGCAGGATACAAAATTAATGCACAGAAATATCTGGCATTCCTATACACTGATGATGAAAAATCTGAAAGAGGTATTAAAGAAACACTCCATTTACCATTACAACAAAAAGAATAAAATACCTAGGAATAAACCTACCTAAGGAGACAAAAGATCTGTATGCAGAAAACTACAAAGGAGGCAATAACATACCAGGAAGAAAAGACAGCCTCTCCAATAAGTGGTGCTGGGAAAACTGGACAGCTACATGTAAAAGAATGAAATTAGAACACTTCCTAACACCATACACAAAAATAAACTCAAAATGGATTCGAGACCTCAATGTAAGGCCAGACACTACAAAACTCTTAGAGGAAAACATAGGAAGACCACTCTATGACATAAATCACAGCAAGATCCTTTTTGACCCACTTCTTAGAGTAAGGGAAATAAAAACAAAAATAAACAAACGGGGCCTAATGAAACTTAAAAGCTTTTACACAGCAAAGGAAACCATAAACAAGATGAAAAGACAACCCTCAGAATGGGAGAAACTATTTGCAAACGAAGTAACTGACAAAGGATTAATCTCCAAAATATACAAGCAGCTCATACAGCTCAATATCAAAAAAACAAACAACCCAATCCAAACATGGGCGGAAGACCTAAATAGACATTTCTCCAAAGAAGACATACAGATTGTCAAGAAACACATGAAAGGATGCTCAACATCACTAATCATTAGAGAAATGCAAATCAAAACTACAATGAGGTATCACCTCACACCAGTCAGAATGGCCATCATCAAAAAATCTACAAACAATAAATGCTGGAGAGGGTGTGGTGAAAAGGGAACCCTCCTGCACTGTTGGTGGGAGTATAAATTGATACAACCACCATGGAAAACAGTATGGAGTTTCCTTAAAAAACTAAAAATAGAACTACCATATGACCCAGCAATCCCACTACTGAGCATATACCGTGAGAAAACCGTAATTCAAACAGAGGCATGTACCTCAATGTTCACTGCAGCACTATTTACAATAGCCAGAACATGGAAGCAACCTAAGTGTCCATCGACAGATGAATGGATAAAGAAGATGTGGCACATATATACAATGGAATATTACTCAGCCATAAAAAGAAACAAAACTGAGTTATTTGTAGTGTGGTGGATGGACCTAGAGTCTGTCATAGAGAGTGAAGTAAGTCAGAAAGAGAAAAACAAATACCGTATGCTAACACATATATATGGAATCTAAAAAAAAAAAAAAATGGTACTGATGAACCTAGTTGCAGGGCAGGAATAAAGAGGTAGACATAGAAAATGGACTTGAGGACATAGGGTGGGAGGGGGAAGCTGGGGCGAAGTGAGAGTAGCATCGACATATATACACTACCAAATGTAAAATAGTTAGCTAGTGGGAAGCAGCAGCATAGCACAGGGAGATCTGCTCGGTGCTTTGCAGTGACCTAGAGGGGTGGGATAGGGAGGGTGGGAGGGAGGCTCAAGAGGGAGGGGATATGGGGACATGTGTGTGCATATGGCTGATTCGCTTTGCTGTGCAACAGAAACTAACACAGTATTGTGAAGCAATTATACTCCAATAACGATCTATTTAAGAAAAAAGAAAAGCTTTAGGCTTTTAGAGCCTGTGGATTAATGCAGAAGAATGAAACTGAAGCATATTTTGTGGGGCTGAGATAGAGGAGATACGGAGAGTGTAGAGGTCAACCATATAGCAGTTGGTGACTTACAACCTAGAGACAAAAGATCTAAGTCTGTTCAAGGGAGATTTTAGAGATATTTAAAGAGAATGGGGAATTCCCCCTGCCCCCCACCACATTACTGAAGGAATACATCTTTATTGTAGAAAGCTTGGAAACTCTAGAAAGGCAAAAATTAGAATAAAAATTGCTTCTAATCCCACAACACAAAGACATCCACTATTAATGTGTTGATATTTATCTTATATCTTTTAAAATATGTAAATACCTCATTTTTCCTTCAGAATAATGGTATGGTTTTTATTAAATGTGCTTTTTGAACTTGCTTTTTTAATTTAACAATATATCCTGAACATCTGGAAAGAGATTTCTGGGAAAGAGGGATTTAAGATCAGCTGAATGGGAAGGGACTAGAAAGAAGGAAGCCAGTTAACAAACAGCAAAACAAAGACTTTTTAGAGACCAGGGGGAATATGAATGCCAGGGGTGGATCTTATTTTTTCAAAGCATTTAATGAGTCAAGTTCTAGAGGCCAGTAAAAGAATTGAGAAGCAAAAACCTGATTCTCAGCTCCTTCCCTTATAATCTAGGGACGCTTGACAAATTCTTAAACATGTCTGAGCCTTAGATTAAAGAAAATTAAGTGAGCATTTTATTATGAGTCAGAGTCTAGGCGCTTTCACATACATACTCTTATTATCCCAACCATAACCTTGCTGGGAAGGAACTGTTAACTGCATTTTTCAGGTGAGTAGTTGGAAGCTCACTAAGTCTAATTTTCCCAACACATGGCAGAGCTGAGATTGAAACTTGGGTCCAGTTCTCTTTCCACTGAATCCCTGTGCTTCTCTCATTCATCATGTATAAAAAGGGGCTAAGACTACATGTCTTTCTTACCTCATTGTGTGTTATGAGGATATATGACCTCCTGCATATGAAACTTTCTGTAAACTGTTAAACACAGCAGGTAAATTTTTTTTCTTATCATCTCTAACAAATCCAGTTTCCACCCTCCACTTGAATGTGTGCTCTGATCTCTAGTAATCAACCCTTCCAACATATCAGCTTGTGTGGTCCCAGAGAGGTATATTCAGGCTACCTAAGCTGGAGCTTTACCTGGCACAGCGGCGTGCAGTGACCCTTTTATTTCTCCTGTTTTCCTCAACAGCTCTATACTGTGACTCAGTAATACTTTGTGTCAGCCTGTATCCTGATGGCAGACCCAAAATTTCAGCAAGTTACAACATCAGAGTCTGCTGCAATGTGGACAAAAATAAACCACATTCCACACCATATCCAGATGCTTTAAAGAAATCTAAAATGACTTTTTAAAGATCGCTTTAGATAAATAAAACTTGAGCTAGCAAAAGAAGCCCTTTCCAGATGTCCAGCCAGAAAACCCCAGGTGCAAGTGAATCAGCAGACGTGTCGTCTCATCTGAGACGATGCAGGATCTGTGTGTCCACACACAGCCAGACTGTGGCTGAGCTCACAGCCTTGCCTTCCTTCCTTCAGATGTGGCCAGGCTCGGTCTGATTCAGGGAGGAACACTGCTTCTCATTGAGTCACGAGCCCGTCCTGGAGCTTGGCTGGGCTTTGCTTGGGGAACTTGCCCAGGATCCATGGTCCAGACCTGTAGTTGAGTCCAATGTGGCAGAGCAGGTGGTCTCCTGGAGGTGATGGGGTGGCAGGAAGAAGTAAGCCACTTTTCAAAAGTTCCAGTCAATTCAGGGAGCTTTGGGAGAAGTTTAAAATTCAGCAGACTGACCTAAGAACAGACACAAATGTGAGGGAGATTAATTAAAAGCTCTTCATCTCTCTTCCCACTTGATCCCATTCATCAGGTAGAGGAGTGACTTAGCAGGTGACTAAGCTGGCTGTTCGAGCTGGCTGATTTATATTTTGCCCTCATGAAAGTCCTCTTTGAAGTTTGATGTGCACTTGGCACTCGCAATCTGATAAACCTGTCTGTTAACTCAGGTCAGCCTGTCTTTTGGTAAATACTTAGCAAGCTTTCCAGGGTCAGATGCTGTGGGGGGCATTGGGCACAGAGTGAATCAGAGACACTGACTCTGAGATATTGTATTACTTTTCTGTTGCTACATAACAAATTACCACAAACTTAGTGGCCAAACCAGTGTCCATTTATTATCTCACAGTTCTGTAGATCAGAAGTCTAGGCGGGGCTCAGCTGGGTCCTCCACTCAGAGTCTCATGAGGCCACAGTCAAGGCATTGGCAAAGACTGCTGTCTCACTGGAGGCTTTGAATCCTCTCCCAAGTTGGCAGCAATCAGTTCCTTGCAGCCACGAAACTCATGTCATGTCAAACTTATCAAGGCCAGTAAGTGAGTGTCTCTGACTTCACGGTCCACATTGGTTTTCTTCTAAAGGGCTAGCCCACCTAGGATACCATTCCTTTGATTAACTTGAAGTCAACTGATTAGGGACCTTAATTATATCTGCAAAATTTCCTCACCTTTGCCATATAATGGTGCATAATCACAGGTGTGCTATACCACCGTATTCACACATCTTACCCACACTCAGGGGGAGGAGATTATACAAGGCTTGTACACCTGGAAGTGGAAATCCTGGGGCCATCTTAGACCTCTGCCTACAACAGATATTAAACAAGTAATTGCAGGAAAAATTATTAAACAATTAGAAGCCATGCAAAACTCTATGAAAGAGAATTATAGGCTCTCATGAGAGTATATAAGAGGAAGGCTCAGCCTCCTCTAAAAGGTTTGGGGAGACTTCCTGAGACCTGCTAGACAGGCTGGCATCAGGTAAGGTAAAGATAGAATAGAAAGGTAAGATAGAAATGGATTGGGAAAGGAGGGGAGCAGAGCTGGAATGAGAGGACATAAATTAGGTTAACTAATGTGCCCTGAAATGAAGCAAAATGAAATCATTCACTGGCCCTCCCTATTATTCCCAGAAAGTGAAGTTGAGAATTTTCCATGTGCAAGGAAGCTGGCAACAGATCCAGAGTTCTCCTTTGTCCACTGCCTTTACTGGAGAACTCAGGGGTATCTGTCTGTGGCAGGGTCTCGGTTTTTCCTGCAACAGGGATATGAGGAACAACAAAAAAAATCAAGGTCAATTCCGGGAGTAGGTAGCATTGGGTAAATCTCATACATATTTTGCAAGCTGGCAAATATATCTGTAAGCCTGAAATTATGGGTGGTTCCATTACTTACAATACTGAATTTAAAAATGAAAGCATTATCTTTTGTCTGTCTTTGAACACTAAGATGGCCCTCTCTCTGGTCAGAGTAGATGGAGAAAGAAATGTAAAAATATATATTCAAGCTGGAAATTGGAATGTTCCTGTCAGCACTTAGAGGAAACTAGCAGATGGGAAGCCTCATGCCCACCCCTTAAGAAACATGTGCTGATTTCAGCAAAGAGTTGTGAAATCCCACAGGGTCTCTCTAATGTACCTTCCCCCCTCTCATCCCATCAGCCAAATTCAACTTGGCTGCCAAAATAGGGGAAAAAAGATGAAATAACTAAAATTGACCCCAAACACATGAGTACCTAAAATATATGCCATATTTAAAAGTGGAGAGGGTTTTCATTTGATTAAATTATAGGTCTCTTTCCACCAAATTCCCTTCTGTAAGTTTTAGTAAAATGTCTTCTACTGCAGAGATTCTGGAAAGATGATTCAGAATACAAATGTTTGAAAGCTGAAGTACAAAATTTACATTCATTGACTAATTTTACCAGCAACTTCAACAGAATACAAGCACACCATAGAGATAGTAAACTCCTCTTCCCCTTGAACAGGGACTATAGTTTAAGCTATTTAGAATCTTGATAGCTATGTCACTATCTGGTAGAATGCATTAAATATGTACCGGATGACTTCCATATAAAGTAAGGTTTCTGTGTTGGGAGAATGATAAAATAGTCCTGGACCATATTTCTTCACAAACCCAGATGGTCCCATGTTTTCTCCTTGTGTTTCACAATGTTACTTTTCCCTTTTGCTTAGTGACCCAGAACTTTATTTTTCATCCTATTCACCCCATCCTTCATTGACCTGTGATACGGTCGATGTGAGCAGAATGGAGAAGGGTCATTGGGAGCAGTTGGGAACAGGTCTTCTGAGAGCCAGCAGGCGGCCGTCCCTGCTCCCTGTGACTAATTCATCAACACAGGGCTACGAGTCACCCCACATTCCCTGAGACCTTGATGGCCATGTTAGGTAGACACAGAGGAGGGACTCTGAGAGTCAATTCAAATAGAGGAGGTGGTTCTGCCATCTACTAGCCGTTCAACTATTATTTTTATTTTATTTTTTTTGTGGTACGCGGGCCTCTCACTGTTGTGGCCTCTCCCGTTGCGGAGCACAGGCTCTGGACGCGCAGGCCCATCGGCCATGGCTCACGGGCCTAGCCGCTCCGCGGCATGTGGGATCTTCCTGGACCGGGGCACGACCCCGTGTCCCCTGCATCGGCAGGCGGACTCTCAACCACTGCGCCACCAGGGAAGCCCTCAACTATTATTTTGAACACAGTTATCAGCAGGCACTGTCTCCTGTTGATGTCTCAGGCACTATATTGTTCTTTGCCCTACAAATGGATCCCCTTTACTGAGGTTTTGTTTCCCTGACTCACCTGGTCATAAAAATTCATGGGGGTTGTTCTCAGGATTCCACCCTGGAGATTCTGATTTAGAGATTAGGTCCAGGAATCTGTATTTTTAGCAGACACCCTTGAGAGATTCTTATCATCAGTCAAATATGAGAAATATTCTACTAAGGTATGTTCAACTTAGCAAATTTCCATCTTTCACTTCCTCAATCAGATTTTACAGAGGAGCTTTTAAGAGGAAAATATTCCCAAGAAGGGCAATTTATGGCCCAATGGGTACATTTAGAAGTTGGAAGTGTCAGTTGCTTGTTTTGTCTGATGGGCATGTCTGAATCACATATCTGTTAACTTCTAATATAATCAGCTTCCAAGTTGTGGGATCAGCTTCTCAATCAATCTCTGTTCATTTGTTCATTCATTAGGCAAGCATTTATTGAGTACCTGCTATGTGCCAGGCATTGATCTTGGCATTAAGGATACAGTGGTAAAAAGACAGACCTGGTCCCTGTCCATAAGAAGCTCATATTCTGAGTAAGGACTGAATTTTAATTCTTTCTCAAATCAAAGTCCCCATACATTACCAATAAAATTATCATAAGTTCTTTTCAGATAACACCCTGCAAAGCGTAATGTAGAATCATAAAAGTACACAAGTCACATTTCCTAGATATCAACTGAATGTCTACCATGTACCAGACTCTGTTGTAGGTACTTAGGGTACATCAGTGAATACAACAAAGATTCCTGCCCTCCTGGGGCTGACATCCTACAAAGAGGATGAGACACTGGTTAATTTATTCTAGCAAATTATACAATGCATTATAAGGGTATTGGTACTATGAAAGAAAAAAAACAAGCAAGAAAACAGAGATTGGGTATGTGAGAAGGTCGTCACAGTAAGATTCATTGTTAGGGTAAAGTTTAACAAAGTCTTGAAGAAGGTGAAGAATTCTGCAGAGTCTGGGAGAAGAGCTGTTAGGCAGAGCAAACAGCCAGAACAAAGACCCTATGTGGGGGAGGGGCCTGACAGGGGTGGGATGAGATCAGTTAGGGTCTTGTAGGCCATTTGGAGCATAATGGGGAGACAATGCAGGTTTTGAGTAGAAGGTGACATTATGTGACATGTTTTAATAGAGTCACTCTGGCTACTGTGTTGAGAACAGAATATAAGGCAAATATGGAAAAAACCGAATAACCATTTTGGAGAGCATTTGGCAGTATCTAGATCTAGTAACACTGAAGATGTGCCTTCCCTGGAACCCAGCAATTCTAAGCACTAGGAGAGAAACCCTCTTAATGTACACAAGGAGAGACCTGCAGGCATGTTCACTGTGACATTGTTGGCAGTGACAAAAAATCAAAATAGCCCATCAACAGAAGAGTGAATGGATAAATTATGGTGTACTCTTACAATGAAACGCTATCCAGCAATTAAAATGAATGAACTAGTGTTGTATTATCAAGGTGGATCCATTCCTCAAACATAAAATGGAACAATAAAAATCTAGCTACAGAAGGATAGTTACAGAATGATGTCGGGTTTAAAAGACCACAATAGTATTTATGGCTATGTACGTATTTAGTGAAAAAAATTCGAGTATCAAATGGAGAATATCCATTTCATGAAAATAATTATATTTTTCAGGAAGGGAGGGAAAAGGGTTTGGGGAAGGGTATAGAAAAAATTCCAACTGAAACCACAATTGTGTTAGTGTTTCTCTCTCTTTTATTAAAAATATTCTTTCCAAAATATTAAATTTCCTATATTTTTCATTAAATGAAATCAATAAAAATAAATAACAAAGGAGAGAGATTTAATCCATTTGGCAATTGATTTCTATCTCCACCTCCAAAGCAGCATGCATAATATTTATATAGTCCATGTGGTTCTGTTTTGCCAGTATTTCCAATAAAAGCTGTAAATTCTTCCTAAGTATTCTTTTAAAAATCTTTCTGCCTGGAAAATTTGTACTATTTTTCTCAGTATTTAACAATCTTTACCATGGTGGCAGTGCATGCCAGCCATCTGAGTTAAAAACAATGCTCGCTGCTATTCACAGTATCCAAGACATGGAAACAACCTAAATGTCCATCAACAGCTGAATGGAAAAGGAGATGTGGTGCATATATACAATGGAATATTACTCAGCCATAAAAAAGAACGAAATAATGCCATTTGCAGCAACATGGATGCAACTAGAGATTATCATACTAAGTGAAGTAAGTTGGAAAAAGAAAGACAAATACCATATGATATCACTTACATGTGGAATCTAAAGTATGGCACAAATGAATGTATCTACGAAACAGAAACAGACTCAGGGACATAGAGAACAGACTTGTGGTTACCAAGGGGGAGGGGGTAGGGAGAGGGATGGAAGAGGAGGTTGGGGTTAGCAGATGTAAACTATTATATATAGAATGGATAAACAACAAGGTCCTACTGTAGAGCATAGGGGACTATATTCAATACCCAGTGATAAACCATAGTGGAAAAAATATGAAAAAGAATGTACATATATATGTGTGTGTGTAACTGACTCACTTTGCTGTACAGTAGAATTTAACACTGCATCGTAAATCAACTATACTTCCATAAAAATAAAAACAAAAAACAAAAAGCAATGCTTGCTGGCATTGTGACTGCTGCAGAAAGTGCCCTGAGCCAGGCTCCCTAGGTTTATAAACTTGTGTTCACTGGTGGAAATGGACAGTTAGTGGCCCCAGTCCTGCCGGCTCTGGTGGCTTTCTTCCTCTACTGTTTGCAAAGCAGGATGGGGTGGTTTAGGAAGCTTAAGTATTATTTGGAGCTCTGTAATGATATTAGCAGAGGGGCAACCTGAGCCAAGTGTATTTTAGCAAGTGACAGGTATGTTTCTATAATATATTGATAATTATTTTTCTTCCTCTCTGTCTCCCTTTTCTACCGCCTTTGTATAAGAGTTTTCTTTTAAAACAAGTGTTTTCAGATTGGAATGTGTTATGGCAAAGAGCCCAGAAGAGGTGGATTTAGTGCCCTGAAGCAGTGTTTTCAATTATCAAGAATCCACGAAACCACAGTCTTAGGTTTTAGATGGGCCAATTTAAAAGTTTGCCTTTCCAATGTAAATGTATAAAACATAAGCTGTTCAGCAGTATCAGAGTCTTTCTCAGTGACATGGGTCCCATTTCTCTAGCAGAGTACCTGCTGCAAGCAGGCTTATCACAAAAACAGATTCTAGGGTCTTCATTAATATGTCTGCAAACTGACTAGACACTAGAATATGCAATTCATTTTCCTCTGAGCTACTACCCACCATACATACTCAATTTAATATATTTCATTATGCTAATTTTAAAAAGAAGATGGATTTTTCTCCTTATGAGTTCCATCACATTTTCTAAACACAAAGAAAATCTGTTATTGTTACCAATGCTTTATTAGATTGTTATATAAGAATTACCATTTCAATATAGAAAGTTTCTGACCTGAAGTCACATGACACAGAGAGAAAAAAATGGCACAAACAATGGAAAAGAGAGACAGACAGACAGAGAAAGCAGAAAAAACAAAATCTATGGGTTGCAGAGTGCTGACAGAGCAACAACATGTGTGTCTTATTTTGGGCCCCACCCATGTTGGAAACTCAATAAGATGAACTTTGGCACCAATGGAACATGCCTGTGCAAAATTTGACCTAAATCTTTACTTGCAACAATATCCAGTGTTGGCCTGTATAGTTTTATATTCTCTCTCTCTCTCTCTCTCTCTCTCTCTCTCTTTCTCTCCCTTCCCAAGTTTCTTAAGGTTTATTTCAGAGAAGCCTACTGGTAAGCTCCATGGAGGTCCCCATATTCTTCCATGGTTTCTCATGCAGTTTGGTGGAAAGAATGAGTAGTTTGAGTTACAGTTCACTGAAATCATGACATATATCTGAGAGCATCAGTTTCCTCACATGCCATGGGGATGATGATAATAGTTATGCCCTTGACCTCAGAGTGTTACCTGGGGAAATCAATGGAAAATACAGTGAAATTTTCTGTAAAAGTTGCTGTGATATTTTCATTCTCAGTTATAGTACTACTATTAATAATAAATTAATGACTTAAACCTAATTTATTTCACTTAGTGTGCTCTGTCCAATATGGTAGCCACCAGCCAACGTAGCTATTAAAATCAGAATAAATTAAAACTAATATAAAAAACTCAGTTCCTCAGTCTCACTAGCTTCATTTCCAGTGTTAGTAGCTACCATCTTGGACAGCATAGATATTAGAACATTTCCATCACTGCAGAAAGTTCTGTGAACAGCACTGGTGTCAAGTTTTAAGAAATAGTCTTTTAATTTGCTTGAACATAGTACTATATACAAATACCTTTCCTTACTAGGAGCCTGACCTATGCATTAAAGGAGATTAAAATTCTTTTTACTAAGTTTGAAACCTAGCTGTGTTGCATCTCAGAGTAATTAAGAGCTCAAGAAATTAGTTTTTTAAGGTGAGTTTTCTATAGCTTATCGCAACAAACACTAAACTAATAATAAAATGTTCTATACACCGCAAAAAATTATTCTCTAGCTTTCTTCAATAGAAACTCATCTAAATCGGATTTGCTGTGACTTGGAATTTAAGACTTGAGATGACTGAGATATTTTGGGTTGCGTCATCTTCATGGATTGTCCAATGAAGCTTACACTGAAATAACTCAGGATAGATCAGTTCAATTCCCTTGTTAAAAAATGAAATGCCTGCTGTTTCCAAGTAACTTACCAGATAACATAACAGATAGATCACATGAGGCATGAATTTGGCATTTCTCACCCACTGCCTAGTCCAGCTTGGATGACTGTTCAGATGGAGAAGTTCAAATAGCAGAGAAGGCGTATCAGAGCATTTAAGGAGAACTGACATGAACCATGCCCTCCCATCATGCATATTAGCCCAATATGCAGAGTCACTTTCCTCGTCTCATGCTTACATACTGTTTAATACTGCCTTATTATCTTTTTATATTGTAAATATATGAGGCCTCAGTCACTTGTGAATACCATTTTAGGTTATAAATAAGTTTCTTTGGTAACAACATACATCTTTTGCACTTCCTTCTTACATGTAAAGAAAATAATCGTAAGTACTGATGTAAGATTTCCAATCTTTATGCTTTGGCACTATAACAGAAAACTAAATTCTACTAAGAGAGAGACTCAGAGAAAGTCCTGATCCATTTGCTGATCTTCACAAGAGAGGTCCCAGCCCACTGAGTCTATGATCTGGGAGTGCAAAGTGAGGGCTGGGCAGGGTACTCGGTTCAGAAAAGGAGTTTTTATGTTTCCGAAGTGAAATACAAAAGGGATTTGATGCTGACTTGTGATGGCATGCCCCTTCTAGCAAGTGGCCAGGATGCCAAAGAATTTAATCAGTTTGCTAAAGAGACAGTTGAACCAAAGAGGATATGGCAGAGAAACACTGGTAGGGTGATGATACTGTAGAAGACTTGGTCTATGTGACAAGGAAACGCAAACTCAGGGAATGGTGTGAGGAAATCAATGCAACCCACGAAGATCTTCTCATTTGTCACCTTTTGCTAAAGAACAGAGTATGGGAAAGATGACAAAGCAGGGGAAGCTGGTAACATTGAATGAGAACTTGAGATTATGTTTTCCCAGCTGGAAAGATAAAGCAGCACTGAGACAGAAATTCAAGGTTGGCAAATCTTGAGACCAAAGAAGAAAAGGAGGAAGAAGTCACTTCTGTAAACAAGCTGGTACCCAGGCTGGGTTCCATCTCTGATGGGTTCCTCTCTGATGAGGAAAGGACAAAGGTTTAAATTAGGGATGATTTTAGCTTTCCTTCCCTTTCCTTCCCTTTCCTTGCCTTGCCTTTCCAAGCATTTAGATATCCTGGGTGCCATGAGTCTTGGAGAAGCAATGACGTATAAGTCATTAGAAAGGTTAATAACAAAAACTCCACCATTTGGTTGGTAGAATGGCAGTTTTCACTACTAATCAGTAAGTGCTCATTGAGTCAACGAGGTAAGGGAAGGCAAGTGTAGTGAGAGACAAAGATTCATATTTCTTGCAGTTCTACTCATCAGCAAAGGCCTAAGAACATACTCTCAGTTCTGTGTAAATAGTTAACGATTCATTTGGTTTCCAGGTGGACCAGATTTTAAGAAAGTAGAGAAACTGAGATGTTCACAGAAATTCATTGCTCACTGTGTGTCCGCAGGTGGACACCAGACCTCCTAAGTGTTCATCTTAGTATTTTTCTTTTGAAGGAATGGTTTAGTAGAGATGACTTTTCCTAGTTAATAAGACATAATGACCCAGAAGGAAAATTATCATGAAGGCAAAATTAAAACCACTATATTCATCAGAAGAATAAAGCTAAATATTTAATAAAATGCTACCTCAACAAATATTCTGATAATGAGTATTCACTAAAACAAACTGGCTACATTCAGGTATATTTGTAAAAATCTTAGAACACTCATGGTGATGGGAGAGATCAGACAATTATTCATAGGTTTGTAAAATATGCCTTGGGAGAAAGAGTTTCTAAGCTGTTTCTTTTAGTAACAAAATATGAGCTATTTCAAACACTGAGGAAAGTTCAGGGACTAATACAATGAACACCAAAGTACCCATCACTCAGATTATCTTTTTTTAATCAAAATATGGCAGATACAGTTGAAACCCCTTTTATCACCCTTCCTACCCCCATTCCCCTTCCTTCCTCCCAGAGACAGTGCTATTCGGAAGCTGAATATCTTTCCTTTCCTGTGTTTGCACTTTCACTACATATATAGTTATTTGTATCTATAAACAATATAAAGTTTTGTTCTGTGTGCTTTTGAACTTTATACAGAAGATATGGTGCCAGAAGCACTATTCTACATGCAGCTTTTTATACTCATAATTTTAAAGAGATTTTACTTCCTATCTATCTATCTATCATCTATCTATCATCTATCTTTCTGTCTATCTATCTAGTCTGTCTATCATCTATCTATCTATGTAGTCTGTCTATCATCTATCTATCTATCTATCTACCTACCTATCTAGTCTATCATCTATCTATCTATCATCTATCTACCTATCTAGTCTATCTATCTATCTATCATCTATCCATCTATCTATCTATTTAGTCTATCATCTATCTATCTATCTAGTCTATCTACCATCTATCTATCTAGTCTGTCTATCATCTATCTATCTATCGATCTATCTACCTATCTATCTATCACTTTCTCTCTCTCTTATTCTCTCTCTCTTAACTCTCTATCATATGTCATCCATCCCTTGCTTGTCTCATAATTCTGGAGGTCAGAAATCTGGAATCTAGGTGTCAGCAAAGGCCATGCTCTCTCTGAAGACTCTAAGGGAGAATACTTCTTTGTTCTTCAAGCGTCTAGTGCTTGCTGGAAATCCTGGGCATTCTTTGGTATGTAGATGGAATCACTCTATTCACATGCTTCTTCCTGTATGTCTTCACATCATCTTTCCTCTGTGCATGTCTGTCTCTGTGTTCAAATATCCTCATTTTAAATAGAGAAATTGAGACACAGATGTAAAGAACAAACGTATGGACACCAATGGGGGAAAGTGGCTGGGGGTGGTGGTGGTGGTGGTGGGATGAATTGGAAGATTGGGATTGACATGTATACACTAATATGTATAAAATGGATAACTAATAAGAACCTGCTGTATAAAATAATAAATTAAATAAAATTTTTTAAAAAAGGATACTAGTCATAATATTAGGATCCACCCTAATAATCTCATTTTAACTTGATTATCTCTACAAAGACCCTATTTCCAAATAAGGTTACATTCTGAGTACTGGGAGGTGAAGACTTCAACATAATCTTTTTTGGGGGGGAAATAATTCAACCCATAGCAAATAGTTACTGTTTTATTCTTATTTTTCTACTCCCTCTTGATTCAATTTAATAATTTATACTCTTCTAGAAATTGGTCCTTTTCACCAAAATTTCATATTATTGGCATAATATTGTAATTTTTTTAAATCTCTAATTTAAATATTAGAATTTATATATTCTTTCTTTTGTTTTCCTTGTTTGATCTTGCCAGAAATGTATTTAGTTCATTTGTTTTCTCCAAGAGTCACCTTTAGGTATTCTTGATTTCCTTTAGTATTTCTTTCTTTCCTTTAGTATTTCTTTCAATTAAAAAAAAAACAAACTAAAAGCAGCCTTATTGTGGTATAACTGACATATGATAAACTGTACACATTTAAAATGCACAGTTTGATAAGTTCTGACCTCTATCACCTATCTATCTATCCATCTATCTATCATCAATCATCTGTCTATCTAATGCGTGCTTTGAAACCATCACTGCAATTGAGATAGCAAATCTATTCCCAAAGTTACCTAATTCTTCTTTGTAACCTTCCTCGGGCCCCACCCTAACCCACCATCCCAGGCAGCCACTGATTTGCTTTCATATGCGGATATTATATAAATGGAATCTTACAATATGTACTCTGTTTTTGCCTAGCATATTTCAATCGGCATGGTTGTTTTGAGGCTCATCATGCTCTTTCTGTATCAATAATTCTTTTTATTGTGGCGTCGTAGTCCATCGCCCAGATATACCACAATTTGTTTATTCTTTTTGTTGATGGACGTTAGGGTTGTTTCTCATGTTTGTCTGTTACAAATACTTCTGGTAAGAATACTTGTGTATAAGTCTTTTTTTTTTAACAGTATTTTTTAAAGGGGTTTTAGATTCAGAGCAAAATTGAACAGCAAGTACAGACAGAGTTGCCATATACTTCTGCAGCTCACAGGCACAGCCTCCCCAGCAATTAACATCCACCCCAGAGTGGTACATTTTTTACAATTGATGAACCTACATTGACACATTATCACTCTACGTCCGCAGCTTATGAGGGTTAACTGTTGGTGCTGTACATTCTATGAGTTTTGACAAATGTATAATAACATATATCCACCATTATAGTATCACACAGAATAGTTTCACTGCCCTAAAAGTCCTCTGTGTCCCACCTATTCATCTCTCCCTCCCCAATGCCTGGCAACCACTGATCTTTCTACTATCTCCATAGTTTTGCCTTTTCCAAGATGTCATATGGTTGGAATCTTACAGTATGTAGCCTATTTAGATTGACTTCTTTCACTTAGCAATATGCATTTAAGGTTCCTTCATGTCTCGTCATGGCTTGATAGTTCATTTCTTTTTAGTACTGAATAATATTCCATTGTCTGGATATACCAGAGTTTATTTATCCATTTACTTACTGAAGGTCATCTCGGTTGCTTCCAAGTTTTGGCAATTATAAATAAGGCTGCTATAAACATTCTTGTGCAGGTTTTTGTGTAGACGTATGTTTCCAATTCATTTGGGTATTCATAAATACCAAGGAGCACAATCGCTGGATTGTATAGTGTGGTTAGTTTTGTAAGAAACCACACAACTCTCTTTCAAGGTGGCTGTGCGTTTTGCCTTCCCATCAGCAATGAATGAGAGTTCCTGTTGTTCCACATCATCAGTGTTTCAGATTTTGGCCACTCTAATAAGTGTGTAGTGATTACAAGTCTTTTGTGGACATATCCTTTTATTTCTCTTAGATAAGTACATAGGATTGGATGCCAGGATCATATGCTAAATGCACTTTTAAATTTTTAAGAAACTGTCGAACTGTTTTCCAAAGTGGTTGCATCATTTATACCCCCACCCTCGCTAACACTTGGTATGGCCAGCCTTTTTAATTTTAGCTCTCCTAATGGGCATGTAGCAATACTTCATCGTGGTTTTAATGTGTATTTCCCTAATGACCCTGACGCTGAACGTCTCATCATGTGGTTATTTGTCATCCGTATATTAAATCTGGTGAAGTATTTGTTAAAATTTGGTGAAATGCTGCCCTGCTGGATTTTTTTTTTTTTTTTTTTTCCGGTACGCGGGCCTCTCACTGTGTGGCCTCTCCCATTGCGGAGCACAGGCTCCGGACGCGCAGGCCCAGCGGCCACGGTTCACGGGTCCAGCCTCTCCGCGGCATGTGGGATCTTCCTGGACTGGGGCACGAACCCGTGTCCCCTGCATCGGCAGGCGGACTCTCAACCACTGCGCCACCAGGGAAGCCCCCTGCTGGAATTTTGAATGGAATTGTGTCGAATCTACACATCAATTTGGAGAGAACCTGTATCTTACATAAATGACCCTTTTAACACATGGTCATGGTCTCCATTCATTTAGGTCTTCTTTAATTTCTCTCAGCAATGTGTTTTAGTTTTCAGTGTATAGTTCTGCACATCTTTTTGGGGGTTATCCTAAGTATTTAAAAAAAAAGTTTTGATGCTAATATAAATAGGATTGATTTAAAATTTCAGTTTCTGATTTGTTCGTTGCTGACATATGGAAATGCAATTTATTCTTTTTAATATATATATATATTGCTTTTCTCTCTCCTGCTGGATTGTCAACAAATTCTTTTCTTAATTTTTCTTTTTTAATCTGCTGGTTTGGAAGCTATGGTGTATATTTCAAGGTTTATATGAGTTGCTACTCTTTTATTTTTAACATCTATAATTTTGGGCTTTATTGTTGCTATCCAGAAGCCTGCTGTCTGCCAGTCAGACTGGTTTTCCTTTGTAGATAATCTTTCTTTTTCTTCCTGACAGTTTTTAAGATTTTTTTATTCTTAATATTTTTTTTTTTTTTTTTTTTTGGCTGCGTTGGATCTTTGTTGCTGCACGCGGGCTTTCTCTTGTGGTGAGCTGGGGCTACTCTTCATTGCGGTGCATGGGCTTCTCATTGCAGTGGCTTCTCTTGTTGTGGAGCATAGGCTGTAGGTGCACGGGCTTCAGTAGTTGTGGCACACGGGCTCAGTAGTTGTGGCTTGCGAGCTCTAGAGTGCAGGCTCAGTAGTTGTGGTGCACGGGCTTAGTTGCTCTGCGGCATGTGGGATCTTCCCCAACCAGGGCTCAAACCCATGTCCCCTGCATTGGCAGGTGGATTCTTAACCACTGCGCCACTAGGGAAGTCCTCTTAATACTTTTAAGTGTAACTTTTCTGTCTAGATATAGATTCAGTATTACTCATCCTGCTTGGTGTATAACACGCATTTTGGATCTGAGGACTTATAATTAAATTTTGGTATATTCTCATCTCATCTCTTCTAGTAGGGCTCTCTGCTATTTCCTATACTCACTTCCTGTAGAGCTTCTGTTAGAAATATGATGGAGCCACTCAATCTATATTCCCTATCTTTAACTTTTATTTCATAATTCTGATCTGCTTGCTCCTTTATGCTTCATTCCTGGTGAACTCCTCAGGACAACCTTCCAACCCACAAACTGTTCACCGATGTATAAACCTATTTGTCTTATATATGTAATTGTTTTAAATCTTAATAACTATGTTTTTCATTTTCAAGATTTCTAATTGGTTCTTTTTCTCATCCACCTATTGTAGTCTTATTTCTGCCTGTTTTGCTTCATTATTTCTTATTATTTTTGAATTTTTCCCATATTTTATCACTTTGAAGAATCTAAGCACACTCATTTTCAGATCTTCCTCTCTTTTCTCCACCATTTTAATATTTTAATCTTTTCTGTATTGAACTAATCTGTCAATAGTTGATTTTGTTGGCTGTCTTTCTCAGCATTTTATTTCTTTGTGTATTTGAGCACTTTGGTTTACAAGCTCTTCTCATATTACAAGTTTTTTCTCGCCTCATCCCACCCCTACTATCCTCTTCCTGTTTAGGAGTTTTGTACCTGTTTTCACATGGTCTTCTAGGACCTTTTAGTCCAGAACCAGTTTAAGGGATACTGAAGATTCAGTCACCAACCCAGAGGCATGCCTTGCCTATTTGTTAGGCTGTATCAGTGTGTGTGCAAAAGTAAATATCAAAGCATAATCTTAACTTGCCATACTGACTGAAATTGTAGTTTTGTGTGCATAATAAGTGGCCACGTTGAAGAAAAGTCTTTTGGAGAGATCATGGTGTTATTATTTTCAAAATCAAGTCAGTATTCGAATTTCTAAAATGGACGCTTTCTAGAATTCTATGAAAGTAATTATATTTGGCTCACGGACTATCTCCAGATATTTCATATTTTCATTTACCACTGCAAGAACAAGATTTTCAATTTCAGTCTTGGTAATTTTGTTTTAAAAACCAGGGACTGGTGACCTTATTTATTTCAAGGCAATACTCAAAGTATGAACAAGGTAGCCTAGTGATGAACAGGGTAGCCTAGTGAGAAGATTAGTTACAAGTACATCAAAAGTCCACCAGAAATCTATATGTATATGTGTATATATATATGTATAACTTACCCTAACACACTTTGCTGTACACCTGAAGCTAACACAACATTGTAAATCAACTACACTCCAATTTAAAAAAAAAAAAAAAGTCCACCAGAAGTCTATTTCTTGTGAGGATTTTACCTGGAGAATGGGACTGGGCAGGGGAAGAAGTATTGAATATTGATTTTCCCAATTATCCTAGAATTAAAGCCAATATCTGACAGACATACCAACAGAAATCTGAAATGACAGCTCTATGCAGGGAGAATAACATGTAGTGGTATTTGGACATATGATGGTAGAATTCTCTGCAAGGGAGCGGGGGGTGGGGCAGGCCTGTTTTCATTCAATTGCTTCCTTAGAAAAGCAGATTGCCTGGAATCCAGTATGTACTGTGTCCCTGATTGGAGAGTCCAGGGCATTTTTCATTGATTCCACAGCTGGAAAACTCCCAAGAATGGGCTTAGGGTCACTGAAATGAACAATTATATTTAAAGTTTCACCGACCTTGCTCAGTGATAATTCCCTCTAGAAAAGAAAAGAAGATACTGCTTGCTAAACCATCCCAAACTGTCTCCAAAAAAATACAGAAATTTGATTTTTGAACATTTTCATCTGCATTTAAGCCTATTGGGTGATATAATTGGAAAACAACATTTCTTCACAGTGAAAATGTGTTTGGCAGCCCCTCTATATACAAAGTTCAAATTTAGGGCAAAGAAGAAGAAACCCTCATTATGTAATCAGGTCAAATTATTGGTTACTGGGAAGAGTTCCTGGTTTAGACTTAATCTATTACATGAAGTAGATATTAGATCTTTTATTCTGCCTGTGCCATTTTAATCACAGCAGTTCTTTATTCTAAATATTTTAACCTTGGAAGACATTTCCCCAGGGCTCCTTATTTATTTAGATATTGTTATGTAAGACACAATAGCATCGGTGAAGGCAGGATTGATCCCTTCTTATCTTTCACAGGAGGATTGAACAATACATAAAAGAACTGGTGCTATAAATATAAAGAGGTAGTTTTCTAAATTCCCGGGTAAAGAGGGGCAGGGGTGAAAGGTGAAGACCTAGGGCAGAGAGCCCTCCAAATTGCAGTTTACGTGATGGAGAAATGAATGTGGCGGTTCTGTTCTTCCTCTCTCTTCTCTTTCTTTCTCCATTTAACTCAACCTCGGTCAATTGCAAAACACACACTTTTAGTCTTTCCACTTAAAGTGAAAGGCAGAGACTGACACCATGTTTGCTGGGTATGACCTGCATACAGTTTTGAAAACTTTTGAATCATATAATGAAAAAATCAGGAATTTCATCTAAAAATCCTGATTTTCAACTTCTCATGAAAAATTAGAGAATCTGGCTACCCTAGGTCTATAGTTCATCAAGGCGATAACTGGCAAGTTTTAGGCAGTGGCCAAAGTTCTCCACTTAACCACAGTTCCAACCTTGTTTGCCTCCCTCTTCATATTAAAAGTCAGGTTCTTTTAGGCATTTGGGATTGTACTTTATGGTGTAAAGCTATGATTTCTCGCATTCTTATTTGTTCATCCAACAAATATTTATTGAGAATCACTGTTCCAAGATTTGAAGTTACTACAGTGAGCAAACAGATTTGGTCCATGCCATCACTGTGCTTATATTCTAGTGAGGAGAGATAGATAATCACAAATAGAATATATGATGTTGGGGGAAAGCGTTATAAAGATAAATAAAGCATGGTGCCTCAGACATTACTATAATCACTTGGACACAGGATGATACTTTTTGCCCACTTGCACTTTAGTTGGTTTGTCCAATGGACTCTGAGTGGAAGTGATCTATGTCACCCCTGGGTGGAAGCATTTATTTGCTGGCCTTGACTCTCCTCTTCACTTTTACCTCTCTGTGGCTAGTGTGTTGGTTCAAATTGATAAGGACTTGTGGGGGAGGACTGCCTGGGAGGGTTGCCCAGACTGGCAGTAGATTTTTCTTAAGTGATAACATTTTTTTTTAAGCCACTGATGTTTGTGGGGTTGGTTGTTATGATGCCATAACATAGATTACCCTGGAAGTATAATGAAGAGTCAAGGAGTGGTAGGTGCAGAGTGCTGAAATCGCAGATAGTGTGGTCTAGGGGTCCTTTCTGAAGAGGCGATCTTTGATCAAAGTGAGTGGTCTTGCTATTAAATAGGTCAAGGAGGACGCTTCCAGGTGGATGAAGCAGTTTAGAGCTGTGTGGCTGTGTGTGTTCTTATAATGTGGACTTGAACACTCAATGGTTTTCACATTTTACTGCTCTCCTCCAAGGTTTTAATAAAATGAACATATTAAAAGTTAGTGGGATAGTGAATAATTAGTATTCTTGGCATTTTGTTCCCCACCTAGAGTTTTGAGATCATGCTTGCCTACTTTCCATCTGATTTCAGCCCATGATCACAGACTGCAGACTCCATCAGCACATTCATGTTGATTCTCAGCAATAGGGCCAGACGGCTTTCATCAATGTATTCAGAACTGAGCTTAATCCCAAAGGAACAAAAGGCAGAATAACATGCTCGATTCTATTTTGTTTCCGCTGGCCTGTTATGATCCTGTTTTAGAGAAACATGTAAAGCAAATCAGCTTAAAGATAAAGACAATAGGATGTGTTTTTCAGCCATGTCTTGGCTATATGCAATTACTTTTTCTCTCAATGTGTTGTACCGATGTTTAAATGGTACCATGAATAGGCACCCTTTATTTCCCTACCCATCAGTGCCACCCAGTTATTCAGTATATAATAATCTAAATTCTGATTTTTTTCTTATTTTAACACACAAAGGTACATGTTTTGGGGGTTCTGTTATGTACACTTTAACTCACTGTGGTAAACTCAATGTTTTTGCATAGTTTGGCCACAAAATTAAGTATGAACTAAAGATAATGATTAAGATGAAATGGGTATATCCTCGTTAGCCTTCTCTAAATTTTCCTTTTATTTACTATTCTCTTCATTCCTGAAAACACCCAAATCTAGTCACTTCTTTTTTTTTTTCACCTGTTTCTTTTTTTTTTTTTTTAACATCTTTATTGGGGTATAATTGCTTTACAATGGTGTGTTAGTTTCTGCTTTATAACAAAGTGAATCAGTTATACATATACATATGTTCCCATATCCCCTCCCTCTTGCGTCTCCCTCCCTCCAACCCTCCCTATCCCACCCCTCCAGGCGGTCACAAAGCACCGAGCCGATATCCCTGTGCCATGCGGCTGCTTCCCACTAGCTATCTACCTTACGTTTGTTAGTGTGTATATGTCCATGACTCTCTCTCGCCCTGTCACAGCTCACCCTTCCCCCTCCCCATATCCTCAAGTCCATTCTCTAGTAGGTCTGTGTCTTTATTCCTGTCTTACCCCTAGCTTCTTCATGACATTTTTTTTTCTTAAATTCCATACATATGTGTTAGCATACGGTATTTGTCTTTTTCTTTCTGACTTACTTCACTCTGTATGACAGACTCTAGGTCTATCCACTTCATTACAAATAGCTCAGTTTTGTTTCTTTTTATGACTGAGTAATAGTCCATTGTATATATGTGCCACATCTTCTTTATCCATTCATCTGATGATGGGCACTTATGTTGTTTCCATCTCCGGGCTATTGTAAATAGAGCTGCAATGAACATTTTGGTACATGCCTCTTTTTGAATTTTGGTTTTCTCAGGGTATATGCCCAGTAGTGGGATTGCTGGGTCATATGGTAGTTCTATTTGTAGTTTTTTAAGGAACCACCATACAGTTCTCCATAGTGGCTGAACAATTTGTTAGTGTCTTATTTGCATTCCTGGAGCCCAGGAATTGTGTCTTCTTCCAACTCTCTCCCCTAGCAATCATGTACCTGAACACAGGAAATGTTTGGCAAACATCAGCTGAATGAATGTAGAATTCCTTCACTGATTAGATTTGGGGTTTGATACTTTAAATGTGTTCATTGATTCTGTCATGCTTTACACTCCATAGATATTTGGGGATTTTCATTTTAGAAAACCAGTTGGAAAATTGCAGGCAAAGAGACAAGCCTCTAAGTTACTCTAAGCATTGGCATTCTGTTAATGTAAGGAATTTGACACTTCAGGTCACTGAGTTTTTACTACACACCTTGAACCACATGATGTATTAAGATTTACAGAGCAATGTTCTCATCTCTGAGAATTCCTGGTCTCACTGGGGAAGCAGTATTTACACCCGTGGAGTAAGCTGAGACTGCTGAAATGTAGAGTATTAAGTGTGTGATATTGGCAAGAAGAAGTTTTATGAAAGATGAGGTGAGGATGTTGGTGTTGGCTTCCTGGAAGAGTAAATGAGGATGGAGACAGGCTTTGCAGGATGGAAGGAATTTTGGTAAACAGGGAGGGGGGCAGAGACATTCCACTGGTCAGAAACAATCTACATAACGAAGAGTTTACTCTCGGGGTAAGGAAATAACCCAGTCATTCCACTCTCAACTTTCGTTCAACTCTTGCAGAATTATATAGATATAAGTCTTAAACTGGACCACAATAGGGGAGAAAGCGTAGGTCCTTTTGACTTGTAGTTATTTGTTTCCTATGAGTGGTCAAGAGAGTGAAAATAAGATGAAAACATCCCTGAATAAATAGAAAATGAAGTAAGGCAGCCAAGTCATTAAAATAACATGAGTATGTGAAGTAGATGGAGAAAATGGGGGTTTCCACACGTTTATCAGTAATGCGGTACCAAAGAGGAGAAAGTAAGGACATCAGAGGATGAGAAAGGGAAGCGGCCCTGTCTAGTAGTTGTTACATATGTAAAAGGATACTATTTCATTGTTTTATATTTGGGTCTTACCCTGGAATGTTAAACATGATTTTATGAAACAGAATATACTCAAATGAATAGTGTAGGTTAGCACTAATTTTTTAAGTATTATAAAATTACAGAATAAAACAAAGAGGGAACTTTTTCTCACCCCTTTGTCACATGGTCTAGAGAGTCACTTAAGTATGTAAGAGCTTTTTTAAAAGAAAGGGGAAAAAAAGCAAGTGCTCTGGATCAGGCTTAGATTCCAGTAATTATATCATTATTTGAATTAGGTCAATTGGCCTGTTTTTCTTCTAACTCCTTACAGAAGTCAGTAATACTAAGAAGTCTGAAGTTTTCAAAAGTGAGAGGATATAAAAGGGGGAGAAAACAATGGAGAGGGGAGGCTGGGCAAGGCATCAGAGCAGGACATTGAGCAGTCAGAGGGCAGTAAGAGGGCACTGGTCACCTTTGGTAATATATAGGTACCAAATGTGGGAAAGTATTGCAGAATGGGGCATGGGAGAGACAAATATCTGTCTTCTTCACAATTTGGTTTAGAGTAGGACTGATTCCAGGACACTTAGAAGGATTAATGAATGAGAACTTGACTATGAGGTAGGCATAAGGCAGACCATTCCAGTGATATCTGTCACAGCTAAGTGCATAAATTGTCCCTCATTAGGATAACTGCTAGGGGAGAGGTAAAGGGAGAAGGGGATGGGTAACCAAAACAAGGTTGGCGTCTTGGTTTTTGTTAGTAATCTTATTTTTCTAGATTCACAGTGCTGGATTAGAGCATCAAAAAATGGAAGTAGGTAGAGAAGGAAGGGCAAGTGGAAATGTGGTCAGGAGCTAAAGAGTAGTCAGAAACCTGCATGCCAGTCTACAGAGCAAAGCAAGTATACCTCTGGCTGGAAGCTCAGGGTCTGCTGGCTTTTGGCCTTGGATCTTTTCTAAGAGAGGGGAGGCTGGACCAAAAGACCTCTTGACAAACTATCCTACAAATTCCCCACTCTGCCATGGTTTCACATTTGTTTCTCTTGCTCAGAGCTTGGATATATTAAAACGTTTACAATAAATCAAGTAGCATATAGTGAAAACAAGTCAATAAAGACCATACATTTTTTAGGACTGGCATTTCGGAAATTTTTATAATAGGAGAATTTTGAATTGCTTGTCAACCGTCTCCATCTGTATAATCTCACCTACATCTCAGACTTGGTAAGGTTATAAGTAATTTCATTATTTTCTTCCCATGGTAGTTCTCCACACAAGGTTCTTTGCTTCTCTAATGATACCGACAATTTCTTTATCACTGAACTTCCAAAAATGGAAGTGCTATTTAACATCACTATTATCTTCCCTGTACCACTTCCAATCAATTTCCAAGTCCTATTGGTTCCTCCTTGATACATCTATTATGCTGTTCCTTCTTATCCGCCCCGTGTCCTGCTGCTGGATGGATTCTTCTAAAGGCACAGTTTAAATTAGGTCAATTCTCTGTCCACTCCCCTGTTCAAAACTTGCAATGCTCACCATTGACTATGAGTCCATGTACACTCCCTCATTATCTTTACATCCTGTTGTTGACATATATTTTACTTCTACAAATATTACAAACCTCAAAATATATTGTCATTTTTCTTTAAATATTTAATTGACTTTTGATGAATTTAATCTTAAAAAGAAAAATATTCTTTCATATATACCTATATGTTTACCTATTTTGTGTCTTCATTCCTTTCTGTAGATCCAAATTTCTACCTGGTATCATCCTCCTTCAATCTGAATATTCTCCCTTATAATATTGGTTTGCTTGTGAAAAATTGTCTCAGTTTTTGTTCATCTGAAAATGTCTTTATTTAACTTGAATTTCTGAGAGACATTTCACTGATAATAGACTTTAAAAGTAACGTTACACTGTCTTCTGGTCTCTGTTGTTTTCTGATGAAAAGTCAGCTAATATTCTTATCTTTGTCCCATTGTATGTCATGTCTTCCTCTCTCTCTCTCTCTCCCTCCCTCATTTCTTTTAAGATTTTTTTCTTTAACTTTGTTGTTCTTAGTTGTATATCCTGCTATAGTGAGCTTCCTGGATCTATGGGTTGCTGTTTTAGATCAAATTTGGAAAAATTTTGTCCCATATTTCTTCATATTGTTTTGCTCTATTTCTGTCTGTCCCCCAACTTTATTTCTTTCTTGTACACCAAATACATAATTATAGACCACTTGATACTAACCCACAGGTTGCTGAAGCTTTGCTCATTATTGCAATTTTTCCTCTCTGTACTTCAGTTTGAATGATTTTATTGACTTGTTTCAACTTCAGTGACTCTGCTTCTGTTTTGTCCACTCTACTGTCAATCACATCTGACACTTTTTTTTTATTCAAGATTTATTTCAGTTCTAGGCTTTTCATTTTGACCTTTTTGATGGTTTTCACATCTCCAGAGATTCCCATCTTTTCACCCATTATATTCATTTTTTTCATGTAGGTAGGTCCCTTAGTATATTTTTCACAGTTAATTTCACATCCTTGTCATCTAATTTTAAAATCTGCATCATCTATGAGTCTGTTTATTTTGACTAATTTTTCTCTTGACTCTATATCACATTTTCTTGTTTATTTATATAACTAGTAATTGTTTTATTGTATACTAACCAGTATGGTTTAAATATTGTAGAGATACGAATTCTGTCATCTTTTTTTCTGGAAAGTGTTGAGTTTTATCCCAGTCAGGAATTAAATTACTGGCATATCATCTTGAACAGGTGTCCTAGGGTGAATTCCTCAACCCTAGGAACATAGTCTTTACTCCTAAGCCATGGCTCTTTGGGGGTTTATTGAAAGCTTGACATTTTTACTAAGCCCCTCTAATTTCAAACTGCCTTTCCTGCATTGGGTATCTGCTAAAATATGTTCTTAGCTCTTTTAGCATTCTAGGTGTTTGCTTGTTTTCCTTTGGATTTCCTTGGAGTCTCACCTCTCACATGCATAGCTCAGCAGTCACCCAAGGATTAAAAGAAGTTTATATGTAGACTTTGGGGTTCCCTCTCTTTTGGGCAGCCCTTCTCTGAGATTTCACTCCTCAATTTCCAGCCATTCTGTCAATCCCAGACTCTCTTATCTTCTGACTCCTATAATAAGAGTATGGCTTTATTTCCAGTTCAGTGGGGTAGGGGACTGCTTCCAGTGGGAAAGCCATGGGTGGATCTTTTTTTTTTTTTTTTTTGCTGTATGCAGGCCTCTCACTGTTGTGGCCTCTCCCGTTGTGGAGCACAGGCTCCAGACGTGCAGGCTCAGCAGCCATGGCTCACGGGCCCAGCTGCTCTGCGGCATGTGGGATCTTCCCGGACCGGGGCACGAACCCGTGTCCCCTGCATCGGCAGGCGGACTCAACCACTATGCCACCAGGGAAGCCCCCATGGGTGGATCTTACCCAGCATCAATTCTTTTTTTTTCAAGGATCATACCTCCTCCAGTTTCTGCCTACTTTTGATTACTCTCCAGTGTCTTCAGTTGTTTTTAATTTTTTGGTCACAGTTCATAATTGTTTTCTTCGGGAGTGTCAGTCCAATATAAGATACTCTGCAATTACATGAAACCAGAATTTCTCTATTGACCATGAAAGAATTCTAAACCCCATATCTGGCTTTTAAGATCCTTTAGGAATAGTCTCCAACTGTCTTAGTTAGCTCACGCTGCCATAACAAATATACAATTTAATGACAAATATTTATTTGACAAATATTTATTTGACAAAATTTAAATGACAAATATTTATTTCTCACAGTTCTGGAGGCTAGAAGTCCAAGATCAGTGTGCCAGCATGGTCGGGTTCTGCTGAGACCCTGCTTCCTGACTTCTAGGCAGTTGTTTTCTCACACTGGGGGTGGAGGGGGTGGAGAAGGAAGCTCTCTCCTGTCTCTCATTATAAGGGCACTAATTCCATCATGAGGGCTCTACCCTTATGACCGTATTACCTCCCAAAGACCCCACTGCCAAATACCATCACATTGGAGAGTACAGTTTCAATATGTGCGTTTTGGGGAAACACAAACATCCAGTTTATAGCATCAACCTCCTTTTTTACTTCATTTTTCACTTCTCCCCTTTATTCATGCTCAATTCCTGTCAATTTGGCATAATGTTCTTTAAACTTTGTATCTGTACCTCTTGTCCCCTCATTTCTATCTTAACATGTCCAAAGTCTATTATTAGAATTCCTATGAGCTAATAACACCCTTCTTCCTCCTCTGTGATGGACTCAGGAGTCAGGTAGAGATTAAATGGTCACCTTTATTATTGATAAAGTACTGGAAGAAAGAGGCTTTAAGGATCCCTCACTGAATGTCAGAAAATAGACCACAACACAGGGGTCATGCAGACAGGTTCCAACTAAAGAGAAACCAGATGGAGCTAAGCAGAGAATGTTCAGTTTCTGCTCTCAAACTCACTACTTAACCCTCTGTGGGAGGAGTAATGAGTGGGAAGAGAGGCCAAGGATGTTACAGCAGCTGAAGTTCCTCTACATGGGGAAATGTAGAAAGGAGAATAAATATCTTCCTCACCCTTTCACCTTCCAAGTGTTAAGCAGGACCAATTCTCAGTCACCTTTTTTGCCCATCCTTCCCTATGCCCTTCTAAATAGAAGAAGGCATAGAGGATCTCTCCTTGCTTTCAATGCTACTTTCACCTTATCTGAACTTTTCTTTATAGCATTTATACTGTCTTGTAAGTGTACTAATTGGTCTATTTCACTGTGACCTCTCCTCTTTCCTAGAATCTCCTTAAAATTATTATTTATTTATTATTATTCATGCTTTCATATTCTTCAATTATTAACATAGTAACTGACAAATTGTAAAGCCCTGAATAAGTATTGATATAATGAAAAAATAAGTCAATGAAATGATCCATGAAAAAAAAGGTAGGTAGCAAAGAGGGATCTAATAATTTAAAGCAGAATAAGCCAAGCCATCATGGGAATGAAGAATATATTTCTATTTAAAGTAGCTAATTGCTTGTCACTAGAGGAGGAAGTAATGACATCACCAGCACACTGATATTATCATGACCACCATCTTCTACTCTCCAGTGTGAGAGGCTGTTAGCAGGTGTGCTTGGAATGGAACTCAAGGGACATCTATCAGCATCTTCTTACAGCCTCATACCAGCCTCTCTAGAGGTTTTTAACATCTTAAATTACATAAGAAATTAGAATGAGAGAAATGAATGGATTAGAATGAGGAGCTGGAATTCCTCTTGAAGGTTAATTTGAGACTCTTTCTTGACTATGTTTTATCAAACTCTTAGTTCAGGTATAATCATTCCTCTTCCCCTTTATCCTTAGGTACTATCAAAGAACATACTGGGAAGAAAGTATTGAATCAAAAAGTAATTTTTACATTTCCTTCCTGACAGAATTGTTCCATACTGTGTGCCTTTTAAGAAATTTAAAATATTAGATATAATTCTTTTTTTGGTACTTAAGTCAGGGAAATAGTTTGGTCCAAATGAAGGCTTACAATTTTCTTTTTGCTTATTGTATTATAAAATTATATGTACAGATGAGCAAAATAAGAAAATACTACTCTCTAATTTTATCACCAGCAATAACTAATGTTAATGTTTTGATATACATAACATTTCATCTTTTTTCTATGCATACATATGTCTACATCTATCATCTATCTATCTGTCTGCCTATCTATCATTTATCTGCCTACCTATCTATCTATCATCCATCTATCCACAAATTTAGGAAAATTATACCATACACTCTTTGCTTAATTTATAATAGTTTTATAAATTATAAATAATAGTTGGTAGATGCACAGAAAATTTGTGAAGACAGTGCAGAGTTCCCATATAGCCCACACCCAACTTCCCCTATTGTTAATATCTTATATTTGCATTGTACTAATGTCACATCTATGAACAAATATCAATTCATTGTTATCATCAATGCCAATATTGATACACTATTACTAACTGAAATCTATGCTTTATTCAGATTTCTTTAGTTTTTACCTAATATTCTTCTTCTGATCCAGATCCCATCCAGGATATCACATTACATGTAGTTGTCATGTCTCCTTAGACTCCTCAGAGTAGAACGTATTTACAGACTTCCCCTTTTGTGGTGACCTTGACAATTTTGAGGAGTACTACTCAGGTGTTTTGTAGAGTGTCTTTCACTTGGATTTGTCTGATGATTTTCCTCATGTTGATATTAGAGTCATGGATTTGTGGGCAGGGAACCACAGAAGCAAAGTGTCATTCTCATCACATCATATCAAGGATACATACTATCAACATGATTTTGCACTGCTGATGCAGTCATCTAGCTGAGGTCATGTTTTTCAGTTTTCTTCGTAGTAAATTTACTCTTTTTCTGTCCTTCTGGCCTTCTTTCCATACTGTGCCCTTTGGAAGGAAGTCACTGTGTGGAGTCCACACTAAAGGGGTAGGGAGTTATACGTCACTCCTTGGAGTGGGGAGGGCCTACCTAAATTATTATTATTTTAAAAAACATAAATTTATTTATTTTTGGCTGCATTGGGTCTTTGTTGCTGCACGCGGGCTTTCTCTAGTTGTGGCGAGTGGAGGCTACTCTTCGTTGAGGTGCACGGGCTTCTCATTGCAGTGGTTTCTCTTGTTGTGGTGCAAGGCGTGTGGGCTTCAGTAGTTGTGGCACATGGGCTCAGTAGTTGTGACTTGTGGGCTCTAGAGCGCAGGCTCATTAGTTGTGGTACATGGGCTTAGTTGCTCCGCGGCATGTGGGATCTTCCCGGACCCGGGCTCGAACCCATGTCCCCTGCACTGGCAGGCAGATTCTTAACCACTGTGCCACCAGGGAACCCTACATAAATTATTAGAAATTCTTCTGCATGGACAATCTGTTCCTTCTTATTTATTTATTTAATCATTTATTTATATGAGTATGGGCTCATGTATGTTTGTTTTATACTTTGGATTTTAATCCAATATTATGTTATTTACTTTGTTGCTCAAATTGTTCCAGCCTTGACCACTGGAAACTCTTCATATGATCCTTTGACACACCCCCATTATTGTGGGTTTTCTTGAGCACTCCCTTACTTTGTGGCCCTACAAGATGCTCTAGAATCATCTTGTATTTACCCTGCTGTAGACCTGGAATCAGTCATTACTCCCCGGAGCCCTGGTTCCTTTTTACTGGAGAATGGTATTCGAAACAAGATCTGGGCACTACGTGTGCTCACTGCTACTTGGACACTGTTGCTTGTAGGCTTTCTTAACTGACAGAGCAAGGAAATATATATATATATATATATATATATATATATATGTATGTATATTAACTGGTATATACACACATATTGTAATTATTTATTCCCATGTATTTATCTGCATCTATATTAAATAAAACATGAGTTCATACTGATGTCTTCAGCCCTAATCCCGTACCACATGGCTCATTCCTGACTTCTTTTGCTTGCCTGTAAACTCCCTCTCCAAGAGTGAGAGTCCTGATTTCTGCCATTTGTCATCCATTTACTTAACTGTTCAATTCTAGTATACATATAGAGTGGTTTCAGAACTGTTAACCCCTGCCCTCATGGGAAACAACTTTACCAACTAGGATTCAGTGCTTATATACATTTCTTTTTGCCTTTCATTTTAGTTTTCACTCATTTCCAAAGTTAGTTAGGTCAGCCCTTTTATCCCCATCCCTTTCAGTTAGGTCACTTCATACATTTGTAATACAGACAGATTCCTTTGTCATAGTCTGCAATCCATTCTGGGATCTCCGATCTCGTAAATAACTTTATAATTTGCGTACGTTGCTTCCCTCTTTTTGCCATAAAGTTCTATAGGTTTTGACAAATGCATAGTGATGTACCCCATAGCAGTATCATACAGAATAGTTTCAAAAAAACTCCCTGTGCTTCATTTATTCAATACTCCCCTCGTCCAAACCTCTGGCAACCACTGATCTGTTTGATGTCTCTACAGTTTTGTTTTTTCCATAGCATCATATAAATAGAGTCACACAATATGCAGACTTTTCAGACAGGCTTATTTCACTTATCATATTTATGATTTATCCATGTTTTTTCATGGCTTGATGGTTCATTCTTTTTATCACTAAATAGTATTCCATTGTATGGATGTTGCACAGTTTATCCATTCACCTATCGAAAGATATATTGATTACTTCCAGTTTTGGAAAATTATGAATAAAGCTGTAATAAATATTTGCATGTGGGGTTTGTGTGAATCCATATTTTCAAGTCAATGGAGTAAACACCTAGGAACCTGATTGTTGGATCATATGTAAGACTATGTTTGGCTTTGTGAGGAATTGATGAGCTGTCTTTCTAAGTGTACCATTTTGTATTCCCACCAGCAATGAATGAGAGTTCCTGTCGCTCAGCATCCTTGCCAGCAATTGGTATTGTTAGTTTTTTGGATTTAAGCTATTCCAACAAATATGTAGGGGCATCTTGTTGTTTTAATTTGCATTTCCCTAATGACAAATAATGTTGAGCATCCTTTCATATGCTTATTTCCATCTGTATCTCTTCTTTTGGGTTGTAACTATTCAGATCTTTGCTCATTTTTTAAATTTTAAAAAAAATTTTACTGTAATAACAGCACGAGATCTACCCTCTCAACAAAATTTTAAGTGCACCATACTGTATTGTTGACTATAGGTACAAAGATATACAGCAGACCCCTAGAACTTATTCATTTGCTTAACTGAAACTTTATGCCCATTGATTAGTAACTCCCCATTTCCCCCTGGAAACTCCCCCACCAGCCCCTGGAAACCATGAATCCACTCTTTGATTTTATGAATTTTACTATTTTTGATACTTCATATAAGTAGAATCAGGCAGTGTTTGTCTTTCTGTGACTTTCACTTATGTCCTCAAAGTTCATCCATGTTATTGGATATTGCACAGTTTCCTTCTTTTTTAAGCCTGAATAGTATTCCTTTGAATGAATGTATCACATTTTCTTTGTCTATTTATTTGTCAATGGACTGTTAGATTGTTCCCCCATCTTGGCTACTGTCAATAGTGCTGTAATGAATATGGTAGTGCTAATATCTCTTGGAGCCCTTGACTTCAATTCTTTTGGAAAAATACCCAGAAGTAGGATTGCTGGATCACATGGTGGTTGTATTTTTCAATTTTTCAGGGACGTCCATATTGTTTTCCGCAGCAGCTACGCCATTTTGCATTCCCACCAACAGTGTGCAAGGGTTCCAATTTCTCCATAGCCTCACCAATGCTTGTTGTCTTTAATCGGATTATTTGTTTTCTTATTGTTTAGTTTTAGGAGTTTTTGTTATGTTTTGCATACATGTCCTTTATCCAATGTATGATTTGCAAATATTTTGTCCTTTTACCCTCTTGACAGTGTCTTTTGTAGTATTTACTCCTTTAATCTGTCTTTTTTTCATTCAACAATATGTCATTAACATTTTGCTATATTATTCTTTCATAACATCACTTTTTAAAAGTTACAAATTATTCCATTATAATACATGTATCATACAATGTATTATTGTTGGATAAATATTTAGATGGCTTCCAGCTTTTCATTCCTATACCACCAAAGAAACAGTGATGGATATTCTTGTAACTAAATATTCTCTAAATATTTACTTAGAATAAATTGCTTTAAGTTAAACTTGTATATCTAAAGGTATCAAGACTTTTAAAAAATGTTAAAGACTTTTGCTGTAACAAATCCTCTTTTTTCTTGAGCTTCCATGCTTATGCAACATTTCATTCCCTCTTTAGGTCAGGGTCAGAGGTAGGACACAGTGCCTTTTGATGTATCATGTTCGATAATTAGTAAAATACATAGATCTGAAACGTCAGAAGTATTCAGCCTCAGATGAGAGCTTCATCCTAGACTTTACTAGACTGATACCCTCTCTTTTGTTTCAGTTTGCATTCAAAACCTTAATTAAGGCCTCATGTCCTCTAGGAAACCTGCCTATTTATCCTCCTGTGTCAGTGATGGCTCAAGGTGAAGGTGTTCGGTGACGGTGCATGCAATCCGGATGGTGTATGTCTCTCCAGTTACTTAGATTGTAGAGCAATTCAGGGTCCCTTGGGGGACCGGTCGTGGCCCCTTTGTCTCAACATTGCTTTCCATCCTTTCTCAAGCTGGATTAATGTCCCTTCACTATGTTCCCATGACATTCAATCTTAGCATGTATTTTTTTTTTAAATGTTTCTGCCTCTTTCTGAGATTTTGAATGTCTTAAACTGAACTACTTAAAAATCTTATTTTTTGTATTTTAAAGACACAGTCAATAGAAACAGATGTTTTGGGAAATATTATAACATCCCCAAGAGCTGTGACAAAGCAGGCTTGTGCAGCCCTCTCTGGGAGTGAAAGAATCACTGAGGTTTCTTCTTTGTTTGTGCGCATCAAATGTTGCCTATAAACTCCTACTCCGCAACAGCGTGGACCCAGACTTTTGAGTAGCAGGGAGAGGAAGCTGTAGCAGGAACTGGGCTCACTGGCCCAGCTCTTATTTTAGCTTTTTAGGTTTGGCTTTGTGCTGCCAGACGCTGCTGCTAACCTCTGGCCAACAGTAGTTTTGACAAATACGGAGACTGTTAGTCAAAGGAGCTCTGTCTCCCTGAGAATGTGTAGCGACACTTTTAACTCAGAGCCGTGTCAGCTGAAACAGATCTTGTGCTTTAACAAGTACCTTGGATCTTTGGGAGAATAAACCAGTCATGGCTTTACAGGCCTTTTAGGGAAAGCTACTGCTGCATTGCGTGCTCTTGGCGCTTGGGAATGCACAGCGGTGCTGGATGCCAAGAATATCAACAGCCGGAACAATATGTTCAGCGTTTAGGAACTACAGCTGGATCTAGCAAATGTCTGACTCTGTGGCCAAAGATATTTCCTCTGCACATTTTACCCTCCTAAGTAATGCAGAACCGGAGGCCCTAACATATGGCTCCAGCCCCACACAATTTTGGAAATAGGCTAATTGAGAGGCATTTCTATTGACTTCACCTGTGTTTCTCTTGTGTCTTTCACTAAAGATATTTGAAGGTAGAGGCTCATGTCTAAACTGCTGTGTAGATCCTGACACTCTGCATGTAATGCCATGAACTCAGAGACCTTGCTGGTGAGACAAAGAAAATGCTGTGACCAGACAAGCAGGTGTTATCAACTTGAGGTTTAAAATTGACCTAACCTTTGGATTCGGAGAAATCTCTTCCCTTGCTCCTCCCCTACCCACTTGTTTTCTTTAAGTATACATAGCCACAGAAACACGCTTCCAAAGTTTGGAATTAGCTGTTTTATCTAGGACTTTTTTGGATATCATTCTAATATTAGTGGTAAGAATATACAGTGGTTATTTGTAATTTTTAAATGTGGATGAAAGGGAATTTTCTAGGCCAAGTATTGTTGCAACTCTTAAAAGTTGTCACTTACCATGTTTTCACTTTTTTTCCCTCACGCATCCTGTCTGAGACCTTCGGAACTCCTATATCAAGAGAACATAGAAGAAGTGGGCCAGAAAGAGTGAAAATGATATTCCAACAAAGTCACTGTTCCCATCTTCTCCTCCATCTTTCAGCTCCTGTTACTGGGGGAGAGGAAGGAAGTAACCCAAAGTGGATTTAATTTGCACTGTCTATAAAGCACCTGCTCCTTCCCCGGCACTTTGCATGCATCATCTTACTTAACTCCATGACAATTTAGCAAAGCGGATATCATTGTTCCCATTTTACAGATAGGAAAACAAAAGGGCTAAGAGAGTAAGTGACTTGTTCAAAGTCAGTCACAGAGTTACGGCAGGTATTTGAGCCCGGTGCTGTCTGATTGTGTAGAGCCCATGAGATTGCTCCTTACCTATATTGTGCTAAGTCTTTTTGGCTGCAATCAGGTAAGCAGAGAACCTTGGTTTTGGCTGCAGGTCATAATCACAGGCAAGCATTATGGAGAAAACAACTTTCTGAGAGCTGAATTTGCATAAACAAATTCATGGCAACCACAGCCCGGAAGACATGGCAACCACAGCCCGGAACACAAGGCCCAGGTAGGACCCAAGAAATTTCAAAGAAGACATGGCAACCACAGCCCGGAAGACAAGGCCCAGGTAGGACCCAAGAAATTTCAAAGAAAGCAGTGAAGAATCGGTAGGAGTCCCCTAACTAGCAACTACTGGTGGGGCAGAACTTCCTCACTCCTTCCCCTCCAATAAATAAGCAAACTTGAACTTCATACCAGCTTTCTCTTTGGTAGCTGCTGCAAACCAATAAGCTTTGAGGATCTGTGCTTCCCACCGGACAGGAAAGAGTCTTTGAGGATGACTAGGAAGGTAAGGAAGAGAGGAAAGGAAGAGGAATCTGTGTGCAAGGACATTCATACCATCTTTAAAGAAAGGAGAGTTCAAAGGAAACACACCCAACATGGAAAAGAGAGATGAGAAATGACTAATACTTTTTTAAAGTATCAACCTAAAATTTTACATAGACAGGGCTGAATATCTTGTTTTAAAAATTACCATCTCTTGGGCTTCCCTGGTGGCGCAGTGGTTGAGAGTCCGCCTGCCGATGCAGGGGACACGGGTTCGTGCCCCGGTCCGGGAAGATCCCACATGCTGCGGAGCGGCTGGGCCCGTGAGCCTGCGCGTCCGGAGCCTGTGCTCCACAATGGGAGAGGCAACAACAGTGAGAGGCCTGCGTACTGCAAAAAAAAAAAAAAAATTACCATCTCTTTCCTAATAGCAACCCCACAATAATCACTCTCATTGGAAAGAAACTGCAGAAGGAAGCATAGAAAAATGGTGGAAGCACAGAGGAACAGGGGAACACAAAGTGATGCATCATCCCTTCCCAACTGCAAATTTAATTGCCTTCAGGATGACAAGATGGCCAGACTGATTCAGTAGACTCTTAGGATTTTTTCTCACTGCTCTCAGTCCTAAGTCTGTTTTCTGGGTTTGTGTATATTTGTAGGGAAATGAAGTACCAGTTAAATCTCTGTTACTCTCATCCTGTAGCAAAAATTGTGGGTGTGGCAAAGACTTTTATTTGCCACAAATTTTATTCCTGGTTGTTGCCCTTCCTCCAAGGCCTCTTTTCCACTAAGTACCGCTAATATATGCAGACCACTGCATTGCATCACCCACTAATTCACTAACCACCATTTATGGCACCTCTAATGCATCAGACGTTGGGGATATAAAAACAAACAACACAGTCCATGCTCTCAAGGAGCTCATGTTTAGAAAAGAAGAGAGACAACTGAACAAATAATCACTGTATAAAAGTTCCATAGTCAAAGGCTGTACAAGGTATGATGAGCACATCTTGCACAAATAAATGTCTCCAGGGAGAGAACATTTCTTACGTTTTCTGTTAGAAAGGAAATTTCCCGTGTTAAAAAAAACCATGTTGGTGTCATTCAAATTATTAACCCCAAATTAATCAGTCCCTAGTTGTTGGTGTCCTGTAGCTAGAAAAGCTTTAATTCTCCAGTGAGTACTGATGTTAGGGGGACCACTGACTGAAACCGCCTACCCTGGCCAGGCACAATAGTAACCACTTGCATGAGTTATCTTAAACAGGAGGTCCTGGTAAGGAATGCGGAACTAACAAGCTGCCACCAACCGGAAGAAATTGGGAAAGGTCTAAAGGAGAGAAGACGCCAGTCCATATGTCCTACCAACCTCCCAGAATCCTCCTTGCTGGAATCCATCTTGGCTGAGTGGCTCACCACCAGGAAGGACCCTGAGTCAGAATGATTGACCAGAGACAACCCGGAAACTAACCCCATCATCATAAAACCAGAGGCTGTGAGCCACATGGCAGAGCTGTCCTCCTGGGTTCCGTAACCCTGCTGCTCGCTGCCCGGGCACCCCTTCCCAATAAGGTCTCTTACTTTGTCAGCAAGTGTGTCTCCTCGGACAGTTCTTTTCCAAGTGTTAGACAAGAGCCCATTCTCGGGCCCTGGAAAGGGTCCTCCTTCCTGCAACACTGAGATCCACTAACACATAGCGAAGCCTGATATAATACAATCCTAGGGGGAACTATCACATTTCTCTGGGTATGCAATTGTGAAAACTCCATACTTAGCATCTATGACATTTTCATCGCATAATAACTTGAGGAAATCACATCAGACGCGTATTTAGAAGGTATCCCATGGTAACCATGAGAAGTTGCTGTGGCCTCACATAGCTAAACATAAACATTAATCCTGGCTTATCAGATGCCTGGAAGAAGCAGGGAAAGCAAAAGTTATCATGTCTCCTTTGCATTATCAAACACCCCTCTGTGTTTTCACGAGCCCTTGGGGAACAATAAAATGTTTGTCCCACACTCGGTCCCATGGTTGTGATGGATGTTCTCCACGTCTGATTTTTTCTGAACTTTTATGGAATGTATCTTGCTCATGGTTAGGGGAGTATGGTTCAGTGGAGACCACACTGAACAAGCAATTAAAGAGCTCTCTCTGCCTTTCTGCCTCTCTGTCTTTGGCTTTCTGACTCCCTAATAAATACTGTAATCTCTGATCCAGTTTCTTCATTATTCAAGTGGATCATCCCCACCCAGGCTTCCTAAGGATTTGGTGACCGTTCATTGAGGAACAGGACATTTGAACTTGCTGAGAGAAAGCTCTGATGTGGCTTCGTGCAGCCTTCTCGAGACCACAGCAGTTATCTGTTTCCATCTGCTGATGGGCTGGGTTGGGTTTATTTACAAGTGAACGAGCGAAAGGTTGGTTTGGAGGCACAGACTCAGAGGAGAGAGGAATTGGAGGATGGACAGGAGGGCAGAGCAGCTGTTCTCTTCTTGGCATCTTATACTGAGTCAGTACCTTGGCAGTTAGGGTGTCTGGGGACCAAAAGCGGATGCATCTCTTTGATTAGATACTTGGGAATTGTGGTGGGGTGGAAGTTAGAATCACAGGCAGAACTTGGAGAGGCAGAGCTTGAGCAATACCTCAAAGAACCTTCCCAGCACCTTGAGGACTGGCTTCCTTGGGCGCGGCCTTGGCAGCATTGGTGACTTCCAGGTGGATTCTTGGAGGGGCAGCTGTGAGGAGCCTTTGTGGTCCGTGCACAAGTGGGATTGGAACACGGTGGGGACTGGGTGGTCACAAGTGCAATTGATGTGTCAGTTTGTGAGCGCACGTGGGAGCCTTTTGGGGAATTTTGAGGAATAGCTACGATCCCTTTGAAGAGCTCTTTATTCTATTCCTTCTGCATTGGAAATTACATCTATTCTCCCAATTTTACATATTGGGTCAACAAAATTTTAAACATTATATTGGCTGAAGGAAATGTGTCTTCGGGCAACATTTGGTCTGTAAACCACCAGTTCATTTCCTCTCTATAACTCATTTAAAATTTTCCTAGAATTTCCCATTTTTTTGATAGCCTAAGTACTTACATGAGTCCTGGATGCAAAATTATCTGTCAGACCATGTAGCAGGGACTGCTAGCTGACACCCAATATCTAGTCTTCCTTTCTTCCTTTGTATCAAAACCAGTATTTTATACATGGTGGCAATGACCCAAGCTAAGACTGTTTTCTTATTGCCAAGGGTAGACAAGTGGCAATGAATTGGCCAATGAGATACAAGGAAAGGGTCTTGAGGGACTACTGAGGAGGCATCTTAAAAGGTTGCTGACTTAGCTGGGAGGACTCTCTTATGCCTCTTCTCTTTCTGTTCCTGAGCTTTGACTGCAGACAAGATGACTGAAACTTGGGCAGCCATCTTGCCTCATTAAGTAACCTTCAGGACAGAAGCCATGGAGCAGGATGGTGGAGCAGAAAGAGAGAAGGTGTCTATTTTGAATGACCCCAGACTCTCTCCCTATCTTCAAACTTCTATTACTTAAGAGAGAAAGTTATCTTGTTAAACTGTTTTCCTAAGATTTTTGCTGTGTGAAGCCACCTAATTCCTGCAAACCATACAGCATGTCTTTTGTATACACAGTCAGATTTAAACTTAGCAGCAGAGAACAGGGACATCTATGTGGGGGAAATGACATGAGTGAGGGTGTGAACGTGGCCACAGGAGAGGGCAGGCCATGTTTGTGAAACAGTAAGCAAACTTTCTTGACTTGAGGGGAGTTTCTGAGTTGCAAAGGAGTGGGAGGTAGACCCGGCAAAATTCCCAGGCCATCTGTAACAGAAAGCCACGATCTTCTCTTATTTGTGCTAGACTGTTGTTTTGGGGACATCCAGCATGTCTTTTCTCAGCTTTTGCCTCCTCAGATTGAAAAGCTGTGGTCTTTTCCTGATTTGCTTTCACAAGCCATCTCCCGTCCCACCCCCATTCCTGAAGGTGCCCTTGCCCAGGAGGGCACCTGGATCTTGGCATTTGGAGCAACCCACGATACTCCCAGGGTTGGAATAAGTATAAGTCTGCTTTGACTCACAGACATAGAGAACAAACTAGTGGTTACCAGTGGGGAGGTGAAGAGGGGCAATATAGGGATACGGGAGTGAGAAGTACAAGCTATTGGGTGTAAGATAGGCTCAAGGATGCATTACGCAACACGAGGAATATAGCCAATAATTTGGTAATAACTTTAAATGGGAAGTAACCTTTAAAAATTGTATAATTTTTTTTAATTTTAAAAAAGAGATACATACATACATATTGGGTTGGCCAAAAAGTGCCTTTGGTTTTTAAGTAAAAATAAAAGACACATTCTTCATTTTTGCTAAGAACTTTATTGAACAACGTATTCAATTTGGTTCCATTACCTTCTGCCATTTTTCAGGCAACTTCATAATTCCATCTTCCCAAAACTTTTTATCTTTTTGAGCAAAGAACTGTTCCGGGTGCCTTTTACAGTCTTCCAGGGAATTGAAATTTTTTCCATTAAGAGAATTTTGTAAAGACCTAAATAAATGGAAATACAAAGTTGCAATGTCTGGTGAATACGGCGGATGAATCAGAATTTCCCAGCCAAGCTGTGACAGTTTTTACCTGGTCATCAAAGAAACACACAGTCTTGCCTAATCCTGATGGAAGATTATGCGTTTTCTGTTGACTAATTCTGGACACTTTTCGTTGAGTGCAGCTTTCAGTTGGTCTGATTGGGAGCAGTAGTTGTTGGAATTAATTGTTTGGTTTTCTGGAAGAAGCTCATAATACAGGACTCCCTTCCAATCCCACCATATACACAACATCACCTCTTTTGGATGAAGACCGGTCTTTGGTGTGGTTGGTGGTGGTTCATTTCGCTTGCCCCACACTCTCTTCCGTTCCACACTGTTGTACAGTATCCACCTTTCATCGCCCATCACAATTTGTTTTAAAAACAGGGCAATTTGTTTTCATTATGTTTCAGGAGAGAATCTCATGTGGAAATATGGTCAACAAGGTTTTTTTTGCTTAACTTATGTGGAACCCAAACATCAAAGCAATTCATATAACCAAGCTGGTGCAAGTGATTTTCAACACTTGGTTTGGATATTTTGAGTATGTCGGCTATCTCCCATGTGGTGTAACGTTGATGGTTCTCAATCAATATCTCGATTTGATCGCTATCAACTTCAACTGGTCTACCTGACTGTGGAGCCTCATCCAGCGGGAAACCTCCAGCATGGAACTTCGCAAATCACTTTTGACAAGTTCGATCAGTCACAGCACCTTCTCCATACACTGCACAAATCTTTTTTTTGCATTTCAGTTGCATTTTTACCTTTCTTGAAATAATAAAGCATAATATGCCAAAAATGTTGCTTTTTTTTCTTCCGTCTTAAATATTAAAATGGCTACACAAAAATTCACCAATTTTGATGTCTTTTTTAAATGCACGCTGATATGACAGCTGTCACATACAATCTAACAAAATTGTTTTGAATGAAGTTAAAGACAACTAAGTGCTACTAGAGCCATCTTATGGAAAAAAACAAATGAAACTTTTGGCCAACCCAATACATACATAAGCCTGCTTCTCTTACGTTTTCAGTAGCCTTCCTGACAACACCCTGCATTGTTTGAGCTTTTTGGTGACAGCAAAAGGTCACTCCTGAGACTCATAACAGAGAAGATCACTATGTACCAGAAGAAATGGAGCTACAGACAATGCACTCAGCTCGTGGCCCCCCGTACAGACTGGGTCATGAGCATCCCTGAAAGTTCTGGACTTCTTTTGACCATGAGCTCTCAGCCCCATTGCACAACCTGTTAGGCTCCATCCCCATAAAGGGGTTGCAGGCCCTGAGTGGGTCTGAGGCCTGGCCAGGACAAGTCTGCTTGCACACGACTTGAAATTCCTCAAGGAATCCCCTTCATTGTTGACAGAAAAAACTGGTTCTTCTCCTATTTCACCCTTTCCGGTGCTGCGTTAGGAACAGGCAAAAATTGAGTGGGGCTTCATTAATATCCACAGCTGGTTTTACAAACCAAGAATTGGAAAATGTGTCCAGGTGAATTACCTTTTATTAGCCGTGTGGAGGTGCGGGCAAAAATGAGCGGCACGGCTTGTGTTCGCAGCCGGCCTCAGCGCCTCTTTTCACGGCTCCCCTCGCCAGCCAGCCGGGAGGGGTAGGATGGCAGGGCTTTAATGGGACGCGCCTACAAGGCATTTCAGCCTTGCAGCTAATTAAAGTCTTTCCAGGCTCCACGTGACACGTCCTTCAGACGCATTCATCGGAAACCACGAGCAGTTCTCATTCCTCTGCTGATTGCCTGCTCTTTTTTTAACGTGTTGATTGAGTTTCAGGACGCATAACCTAAATAAACCAAACCCATAAAAATACTGATATTGCAAACAATTACATATAGAACAGATAAACAACAAGGTCCTACTGTATAGCACATGGAACTATATTCAATATCCTGGGATAAACCATAATGGAAAAGAATATAGGAAAGAATGCATATACGTGTACAACTGAGTCACTTTGCTGTGCAGCAGAAATTAACACAGGATTGTAAATCAACTAAACTTCCATAGAAAATAAATTATAAAAAATAAATGTCAAATGAGAAAAAAAATGCTGATAAAAATGCCCAGTTCCACGGCTTGCACACATTTTAGGCGTTCTGAGCCAACAAGATAATAGGCAGGAAAACAAAAGAAAAGAACAAAATCTCACCATCACCTTTCAGGGCGTGGATATGTGAGGAAAACGTGGACTGCTAAAAGTCAGACCATGGTCTATCGGTTACAGATGTATGAATCACTCCAGGGTTGTACTGAGACAGACCCAGAGTTACCTAGAAAACACACAAAAAAGTTCTGGCCCAAGTCCAAACACTAGAGGCACCAAATAAAAGGGTTCCCAGGGAAGAGGAGGCAGTAATCAAAGCTCTGACAGCACCCAGCCCTGATGACAAATGACTGTAGAGAATTCCCATTAAGGATATTTGAAACCACAGTTCTTATCTTTCCCTGCCTTTCCCTTTTGTCAGCTGGGGACCTGCAGCCTAGCTCTTCCCTCCAATCTGATCCTAGAGGCAAGCTGTGTTCACTTATGTCAGATCTGGTCACAATGCAGGGATTAGGTTCCTGCCCCCAGCTGATGAAAAAACAGCAGCTTCAAAGGTGCCTGTCTTGCCATGTTCTCTCAAAAAGATCCACACCCAGCAGAAATAATTTCAAATTCACCCTACTGATGAGAGCACCTGAAAAAACGGAATGATTTAAAAAAAAGAGCCCAATATCAAGTTTAAATAAAAGAGACCATTAGTAGCCCAGAAGAATGCCTCACAAGATTTTGAGGAAAGATTGACTTAAAGAAAATAGGTGAATATTTTTTCATTAATTTATAGCCATAATAATCTTATCCTTGGAGAGCTTTTTTTTTTTCACAGCCATGCAATGACTGATTTTTCAAACACTAATTTCCTGTTACTAGCTCTGTTTCTTGTGAGATTTATTAAAGGGAAGAAGAATATAATCTTCTAGTTATTATATGGTTGCCAGATAAAGTACCTAAACATCAAAATGAAAAATTTGTTTAGATTTATTACATAGACACAGACACCTATGTTTTAAAATGTAATAGTTGAAGAAGCAGACACCTATTCATTACATTCATGGCAATATACATTAGACGTTCATCAAAAGGATTTTAAGAAATAACTATAGGAGTAAAGGAACATACGAGAACACAAGATTTTTCCCATTGCGGAGCACAGGCTCCGGACGCGCAAGCTCAGCAGCCATGGCTCACGGGTCCAGCCACTCGGCGGCATGTGGGATCTTCCCGGACCGGGGCACGAACCTGTGTCCCCTGCATCCGCAGGCGGACTCTCAACTACTGCGCCACCAGGGAAGCCCAAAAACCCAAGATTTAAACGTGTTTTTCAAAAGGCATGGCTGAAGTAAAGTGTCTATACTAAATGGAGGCATAATATAATGTTATATATTTTAAATAGGGGAAGTTATAAAATATCTAAATCCCTGCTCCGAATCACTGAAATGATAACCCACGGAAACTCTTTCCCACTCAATGGGAAATAAGAACACAGATTCTTTAAAATGCTTTGGGGGATGAATATTGTAACATTCGATGGGCCAGGTTATGATGTAATAACAAACAACCTCAAAGTCTTAGGTCTTAGTGACTTAAAACAACACAGTTGCTTTTTTTTTTTTCTCATTCTATATGTCCATCAAGGATCCACAGGGCTACTTTGTTCATTGGGGGTCTGCTTAGAACCCAGGCTGATGCCAATTACCGGCTAGGAGGAGAGAACTGGGGAGTTATGTATTGGGTCATAATCTTCTTAGAAGCCAGAAGTGACACAGACCAGTTCCATTCACATTTCCTTGGCCAGTACATGTCACCTGGCCAAGCCTAACCCCAGAGCAGGTAAGATAGAGCCGTCCAACAAGGGCTGCAGTGGAGAAAGAGAAATTTTTCCTGGAATTAACAATATTGATATCTGATTCTAATGATGATCACACATTTGCATTCATCCTTCTTTACCTGTTTTTATTTTCTCCTAAAATACACTTTCAGGTGTTGGCTTGTTTACAGATGCTAACTGGAATGCATCTCTAAACAAGTGTATTTTCTTTCTTTGGAAGCTCATGAATCTTGCTCTTGGCGGAAATCTGAACTAATAACACAGGGAATTCACAACAGATTTCAAGGCACAATGCCTAAAGGCAGATGCAGATTTTAAACTCCCAGCTCATTGTTTGTCCTGGGAGTCAAGCCTCCCCCAAAGTTAAATAATCTCTGTCTTTCTCTCCCTTCTTCTCTTTTCAATGGAATAGAGTTTTTCATATTGTAAGTATTATGGTGAAAAGGGCTTTTGTAGAAAATAAAGTGCCTGACCTTTCTTTCCTTTAATCATATTTATCATATTTATCTCCCAGACCTTATTCTGTTGCCCACGTTTTACTGACAAAAACAGAACTCTGTCCGAACTTTTGGAACCGTTCTCCAAAATTTTCGGCAAGTCATTTCTGCCATATTTTCAAGATCAATCATATGCTACTGTAATAGAGCCAGACTTTGGTGCCAACAGGCAGAAGAAAGGGTTTATAAAAATTTCAACCTAGAAAATGATTGGAATTAATATTTGATAATATATTAATTAATTATTAATTAATTAATAATAAAAATAAAAATAATTAATTATTAATTAATTAATAATCGAAATGAAATAGAAAATGAAGACTACACTCCTCTTTTTATTCAGAAGATGCATGAGGTTTAGAAGGACACATCAAGGAATGGAAGTCACAAAATCTGCTAGTTTCTAATCTTCCTAACACAAAATGTGAGAATAAAAGGGAAATTTAGACTTTTTATCAGGACAATTCAGAAATGTAGTTGAGACATGATATAATGTCACAATATAACATATCAACAAGTTTTTAAAAAGTAGTTTGTATTGGAAAAGTGATACAAGTTTATTGTGGAAAACAATTAGGAAAATAATGAGATATAAAGAAGAAAAAAACAGCTGTAATGCTAGACTTGACAAATAATAACTGCAAACAATAATTGCAAAAATAATTGGTGTTAAACTTCCAACGTTTTTCCCATGTCTGCAGTTTTTACACAATTGAAAATATATTATAGAGGGTATAACTATTAGTCCACAAATTCAGACATACTTAAAATACTCACTTTCTTCATTTTTCTAAGGCTCAAATTAATTTCTATATCAAGTCCTATTTTGCCTGGGAAGCAAAATTTCAACTTGATCAACTCGAGCACACCTCCTGTTTCTGGGGGTGTATCTAAGTTGACAGGGGTTGAGGGTGACGCTGCATCGGGTATGCGAGAGGGCAAGTGATCATCGAGTAATCATCTACGTATGTCTCTGCTAAGACATTTCTTGTCCCTGTTAGATTTCTTCCTCTTCAGATTCTACGCTTCTGCCTAGGAAACACCATCCCAGGACCCACCAAATTCTAGCTCTTATCAACTCCCAATTTCTTCTCTTTTAAATCCAGTGGTACCTTTTTTTTCAGGTACAGGAATATGCTTGTTATTTACCTATTGCCTCTCAGCTCCAAATTCACCCTGTTTACACCCTGCTCTGAGATGCTGGGACTGGGATTCTGGAAACTGTATTTCCCAGACTTCTTTGCCAGCAGCCCTTCTGCTCATCCTGCCAGGTGGCAGCAGCAGAGGAGAAGGCAGGGAGGGAGGAAAGGAGAAGTGGCTTCATCCCTGTGCACGGCTGGTCCTGTCAGTGCTGCCCAGGACAGGGGTTGTGTCCCACCAGCGGCAGCTGGCTCAGGCCTCAGCCCCAGCATCTGTCAGCACTTCCAGAACCTGCCCCTTGGGCCCCTCATAATAGCCAGCAGTAGCTGGGCCGTGCCCCATCCTCCCAGGTCTGAGCCCCTCCTCAGGGAGGCCCTCCCCTAAAGCAGCCCAGTGGTCCCCGCCCCCTATTGTTATTACCTCCAGAGCCTCACCTCAGAGGCTCCCTCTTGGTCTCTTAGCCCTTTGACACTTGGAGAGCCAACTTCCAAAATCAAACCCACTCTGTTGAAATGCCGGTGAGATTTAGATGGAGGACGCTGACTGATATCTGGGGGAAGGATTCTTTTTTCACATAATCTTGATGTTTTTCCCTCAGAGGGAATCCCTCTTTAAGTGATATTTGTGTCCCAAACATCTGGCAGCAGCTCCTTAAAGGATTCAAACAGTTGAAAACACAAAAGCTAGAGATTTTTAGGCTGTTTCTATTTCCCACACAGTCTTGCTTTTCCCTGGCCTTATGAACACAGAGCTGGGCTATGTGCTTGAATAGTGAAGGGGGGACAGAGCAATGGAAAAAAAAAAAAAAGAGAGAAAATCATTACTATGGCAAAAAAGCTATAAATTCTGGAGTAGTTTCTTATGTACCTACATTGTCCAATGCTGATCCTATATTGTGAATGTATGTATGTTCATATTTCTCTAAATAGAGAGCTTGCAGTATTCTTTTATGTCTTGGTTTGCAAACGTTAGAATTAAAAATCTTCATTGACATGGCTTCAAATCAGACTTTAGAAACTTCTGAAAAATGTTTAATATATTTAATACACGTAGAGTTGAAAAAGCCTACAGCTAGCTCACTTTTCTGAGGGTATATAACTTTGTCGAAAATATTGTTAAATTCAAGTTACAATATTTTCTTGTCCTAAATTAGGAAGTAGTTGAACATTTTTTCCCCCATTAAAGTTGATTTAAACACACAGGCTTATATAGGTTGTATGGGATTTAGTTCCATGGCTTCTTGAACCAAAAGAAACTCAAGATGGCTGATCTGTGTTAACTCTATGCAACTATATGTGTATTCATGAGGCTGAAATGCAAGTCTAAAAACTGTATGTGCCCTTTAAAAGATAAAATCTTCGGAGAGAAGCGGGCTCCTGACTCCATATATAGTGCACCAGTAGCTTGTACATCATCTAATAACAATAATAAATATTCCTCAGTCAAAGACAACTACAAGTTTGCACTTGCTTCTGACCATTATTCCAGACTGAATAACTGCTGGATGCAACAGACAGAAAAACGATGTAGACCAATATGCAAAGACAATTTGTACTCAATTTGCATAGCCTATTTAACCCTCCAAAAGGCTGAAGACACAGACAGGATTTTAAGCACTGCAAGGCTGAAGTACAGAAAATAAACATTGGTTTGATGAGGGAGAAAGGTTAGAATAAAGTTGATTTAGAAATGTTGATTGGTCTCAAACATGGCACCAGAATGAATAAAGAGTATATCTGCAAAAATGTTAATAGTTATATGTGGAGCAAATGTAACTATAAATGAAGTTAATTCGAGAATTCTATGAACATGCATACAAATTTAAATCAGTTTAAAAGAGGAAAATTAATTCCATTACCCTCAAAGTATGGAATCATTTCTTGAATGATGATATGCTGGAAAGATGGCTTAATTACACAAAAATTCTGCTGAGTTCACTGGAAGTCCCCTTGAGGGAGTCAGTTTGAGAACTGGGGAATTCCATGATTGGTCAGAGGGGATCTTCCATTACTGTTGGAGGTGGCTTCAGTTTGGGGTGACTAAGAAGGATTTCTGCGTTTGCTGAGAACCATTTGAAAAAAGGTTTTGGAAGTGCAATAAGATTGGTGCTTATGGGGTTAGAACCAGGATAGAGTGGATTTCATGTGACTGGAAGGCCTGGAAGAGAGCTGATTCCCAAATGATGCTTAGACAAGACCAACCCTAGCCCCTTAGCTGGTTTGAAATTGCTCTGGGCTCCAGAGGTAGAAGTAAAAATCTTCACTGACCCACCCAACCTGTGTTCAGAAGTTTGGGGCAATCTTATCAAACAGTTGCAGTCTTACACAGAATTATAAGACTACCTTTAAAATCAGAGCCCAGACTTTCTTGAGCTAATGTTAGTTAAAATATATCCTTGGCATTAGAGTGAGATAAAAATAGTTAAATTTTTTTTTCTTTTTATTAACTTATGCAACAAAGTGTGTAGATCCTAAGTGCATGGCTCAGTGAACTTGTACATATGCAGAAGCCCATGAAACTAATACCGAGATCAAGATAGGGACAATTTTCTGTTCCTCTGGACTTCCCCTTGTGCCTCTTCCCAGTTAGTACTCCCAAAGGTAACCACTCTTCTGACCTTCATTACAATCAATAATTTTTACTTGTTTTTGAACAGAAAGAGTATTTAACATAGTTGTTAGTAGTTACTCATCTTCCAGAGACATTAGAGACAGTATATTTGTTTTTTCCTTCATTTTTTTATTCATTTGTTCAAAACACTATCTAGTACCAACTTAGTCTACAAGGCATTGAGAATACAATATTGAACAAGAAAAAGTCAGTGGCTGTGCTTAGGAAAAATTAGAGCGTATGGGTGAATACACACACGTTAGCAGGCAATTATGTCACAGTGCGATAAATGCTACAAAATGAGGACGTGCCAGATGCCAAGAAGAAAGGGAGAGGCATGTGGACTTGGGGATTGCAGCTGTCTCCTGGGACAAGTGACATCTATACTGAGACTGCCGGATGAGTAAGGGCTAACCAGTCAGCGATGAGGAAATACAGAAGTAGAGGGAACAGCAGGGACAAATGCTCAGAGTTAAAAAAGAGCTTTAGATATTTGAGGATCTGAAAGAATAAAAACAAAACATGCCTGATGACTAGACAAGTGAACTGGGGTCAGATCCTACGGGACTCTGCAGATTGTGTTTCAGAGTTTGGACTTGGCTCGAAGGGCAATGGGAAGCTGTGAAAGCATTTTCAGCAAAGGACTGACATCATCAGACTGGTATGTGTTTCAAAGTAGTACATATAAGAGAAAATAACAGTATGGAAGGAAAAAGTGTTTGAAAACAACTTTGCTATGATACTTTTGTATGAGACAAAAAAAACCTGAGATGACACCCCCCTCACCAGACACAAATTGCATGATATTTTATTATTTGAGCACAAGTGGCAAGAAAGTGTACAACAAAATATACCTGAGGAAATATGTCTACAGAACACAAAGTAGCATTTGGATGAGGCACTACTTGATTCCATCTTAGTAGAAAGCTGTCAGTAATGGAGGAAGTTAAATAATGTGCCCAACGTTCACAGCTGCAGATGCAGGGTTCACTGCAATGGCCCTGGTAAGACTCCTCCACCGTAGCTGGAATTCTCTATTTTACCTTTTGAACTTTATCTAAATATGTTTTTGATGTTTGCATTTCTGTGATGATCATTATCAGCCTGAAAAATCCAAGAGAAAAGTCTCAAGACCATCTTTACTGACCTCTACTTTCTAAGCCCCCTTCTTTGAACCCCGTTTTTAGATCAATGTTCTGCATAATTCTTTCAAACTCCTGCCCTGTTCACTTGGAGCTTGAATTATCCAAATGGATATCCAAGCTGATTAGATTAACCAGATAATCACCAAAGTCCCATTCTGCCCTGTCATGTAGTCACAGTTTAAGTGGTTAAACGCTCTGCTCTCTTGGCTGTGATAAAATGAAATGCAACACCTTCGTCAATATCACTTTTATTTCCCTCTGCCTTACTTCAATGGAATCCATTATTGAGCCTTTTGACTTTTTGCCTCGTACTAAAATCATATAATATTTCTCTAGAGTAGTATTGTTATTCACCTTTTTGTCATGGTTGAAATATGTGTGCAATACTGACATGTCTATAAACCAACTTTATTTATTACCATGCTGACAAATTGTGAAACAGTTGATAGGTAGATATCAGTAGAAAAATCCTTGCTATGGGAACAAATTCCAGTATGATTTCATCCTAGTAACTAGTAATTTTTAACAGACTCCAGTAACGTATATGCCTCTCTCCATAACTGTACCATAAACCCTTGGAGGGCAAGTGTTATAGGTTGATTGCATCACCCAACCCAAATTCATATTGAAGTCCTAACCCTTCAGAACGTGACCTTATTTGAAAATACGGTCATTGCAGATGTGACTAGTTAAGATGAAGTCATTCTGGGTTAGGGTGGGCCTTTAATCCAATATGACAGGTGTTCTTAAAAAAAAAAAGGAGAAATTTGAATATAGACACGCATTCAGCAAGGATACCATGTGTAGACTGGAGCTATGCTAACACAAGCCAGTGAAGCTGGGAGAGAAACCTGGAAGAGATTGTTTTCCCTAGCATCTTCAGAGGGAGCATGGGCCTACAGAAACCTTGATTTCAGACTTCTGGTCTCCAGAACTGTGAGACAATAAATTCCTGTTGTTCTAAGCTACCATCCGGTTTGTGGCACTTTGTTATGGTAGCCCTAACCAACTCATACAGCGAGGATTATGGTTCCCTCATGTTTGTGTGCCCCACAGGGACTCATGAATGTTGGCTGAGCTAAAGTTGCAATCATAGACCCCAGTGGACCTGAATCTTGAGCCAGGTAGGGCAATGAGATGCCTGGAAATGGGACCTAGCAAGATTTCCTCCTGGTCTTGAGATATGCCCTCGGGAATGTGCTGGGGTTGACACTAAGTGCCTCTACCTGATGAAAAGACAAGCATGTGGTCAGAGCATCTACTGATTCCACAGTCCACCTCCACTCTGAAAGAGGACGACAAAGAAGTGTCTTGATGGACCAGATGGGATGCTTATTTGATGGGGCTGAAGCATCTATACCAGTTTCATAAGGACACTCGGGCTTGGGAAGCTTACCCCCCTCAGTTCTTGTAGACAAGTGTGTGGAAGCAGATGTACATTTTACCTTCATTAAAGGAATCTGTAGCCTTTGCCTTTCACTCAATCATATCCCCGGTCCATTGTGACTCATGAGAAAAATTTAATGAAGCCTGTCCCAAATGAGCCTCTACTTAGGATGAGCCTACTAGCCTGGGATGGAAAGATACTGGTGGCGATGGAGTGGGGGGGTAGATAGGACTAGTTTTCCCCTTTTTGTTTTATGAAGTCTTTTTTCCACTAAATATAACACAGTGGGCTTTAACTTGCTTTGTCTCAGCTGCACATCCCAAGGAAGAGGTCATTGCCCTGTCTACTCCTACACAGAGTAAATAAATAATAATCCATCTCATTATTTTAAATTTCTAAATTTGGTAGTTTGTTGGTTGAGATATATACACACACACACATACACACACCCACACCCACACACATCTAGATATACAGTCATGTATGAAGTGCATGAATCTTAAATCTTAAATCTGTAGCTTGATGGATACACTCATGTCCCCGCCCAGATCACCAAGATCTGGAATATTACCGGCACCCCCGGAAGATTTCCTTGTGTTCTTCCCCAGGCCTTTACATGTGCGATTTTTAATTAACCTCTAATTATTTTTTCCTAACCCTGCAGACAAAGAATGCCTTCTGAACATTTAAGAATCTACGGCAGGGACTTCCCTGGTGGTACAGTGGTTAAGACTCCGCGCTTCCACTGCAGGGGGTGCAGGTTCGATCCCTGGTCGGGGAACTAAGATCCTACATGTGGTGGGGTACTGCCAAAAAAAAAAGGAAAAAAATCTATCGCAGTTCACAGAAATCCCGCCCAGAGCTTGTTGTGTTGCCTCTGTGTTGTCCGCATAGTGCAGTTTGCAAACTGGCTGCCTGTGGCTGAAATCTGCTCTTCAAACATGGTTTGTGTGAACTGCAAAATGTCTTTTAAGCATTGAACCATATTTAAAATTAAGGTACTTCACATGAAAATCCAAATATGAACAGGGGGAGAGGAGTTTCTCTTTAAAAAATGAGAAATTGTGTATCCCTCTTGGAGAAAATCACCTGGAGCTGGGCAGTGGCTGCCCTCTTGACACCAGCAGAGGAAAGAGGAGCCACCTGTCCCCAGACTTATATAAGGTCAGCGTGTGCGCTCCCGCCAGCTGACCTCACGCATGCGCATCACCTGCATGGTCCTTGGAGCAGCTACAACTAGCAAGATGGTAAATGTAAGTTAGACTTTTAAAAGGGGACTCTTCAACCACCCGGAGGGAAAAATTAGCTTCTGTACTACCAAAATATTTTTAAAAGAAAATGGAATCGGCTTTTAAATTAAAACACTGTTTCTCATAACCCCTTATGGTGATTTGATTTCTGAAAATGGCTGTTTGTTATACGCCATTCCAACTCGTTTTACACAGACATACACGGAGGCTGGTGTCTAACATCTGGGTCTGGCTAATGTTTAATTTTTAATATAAACATTATACGGGAAGGCATTCATTTGTGGTGTGCCCACAGCTTCAATTTTGTTGTTGTATTTTTTCTGCATAACTAGTTACATTAGATCTCAAACTAAACAGTGAATCGACTCATCTTTGTGATTATGTTCCAAAGGAGAACTCGAATCACCTTGTTAGACTATGCTTGGTGTTAAACACTATCGGTATGTATATCTGAAAATTCTCTGTAAATGGCATTTGAAAGTAGGACATAACTATTGTCTTTCATAAACACCTAGGTATTTATGAAACAAACTTATTATAACAGTTCCTCATTCAAATACAGTATAAAGAAAACTACATAGAGTGTAGGGGGTTTTTTGTTACTTTTTTTTTTTTTTTTTTTTTTTTTTTTTTTTTTTGCGGTACGCGGGCCTCTCACTGCTGCGGCCTCTCCTGTTGCAGAGCACAGGCTCCCGACGCGCAGGCTCAGCGGCCATGGCTCACAGGACCAGCCGCTCCGCGGCATGTGGGATCTTCCCGGACCAGGGCACGAACCCGTGTCCCCTGCATCGGCAGGCGGACTCTCAACTACTGTGCCACCAGGGAAGCCCTGTATTTATTTTTAAAGATCTTTTTGATGTGGACCATTTTTAAAGTCCTTATTGAATTTGTTACAATACTGTTTCTATTTTATGTTTTGGTTTTTTGGCTGCAAGGCATGTGGGAATCTTAGCTCCCTAACCAGGGATCGAACCTGCACCTCCTGCATTGGAAGGCAAAGTCTTAACTACTGGCCCCCCAGGGAAGTCCCTTTAAGAGTAGTTTTAAATATGATTCTGAACCTATTCATCCTCTAGGTTTAGGGAGAGACAAGGTCATCAGTGGGACTCATGCAAGGCCAATAGCCATAGACCTTACATGTAGACTCACTCAACTTTGGCACCGCCAAACCAATGGGTCCTTCCTCTGAATGATGCCAGAAGTCTCAAACACATCTACCAGATATCACCTTTCCATTCCACCCTAGTATGAATTTCACATAAGAACATCCTGCTACCTCCCCAGCCTCCTTCTCCCCTGCCCCTCTTTAGAGTAACACTTCTCCAATGTTTCCCAAATTAGTTGTTTCCAACTTTTCTCTTCCTCTTGAACCTAATTCTATTAAGCTTCCATCCTGGCCTACTGTAATGAAAGGGTTCTCAAATTCTATGATGCAAAATCTAATAACCAGTGCTTGGTACCATTCCCACGTCCTTGGGTCCATCTCTCTGCTTCTTTGCCTAAGGACTTTCTCCAGCTCCTTGGTCCTCATAGAGCCAAGGACTCAACCCCCTCAGAAGCATTTCTCAACTAATGAAGACAGGAATTGAGAGATAGATATTACAGATTCCCATCTCTTGGTAGGACAATTCTGAAATGTGTTCTATACGGTCCCTCAGAGGATCCGCTGTGGAATATAAACACTCCCTTTATTCCTTTCATTGGTTTTTCTCCTTTCTTTGTTTCACTTTCCCCACCTCCTTGCCTGTGCTTTCCAGGCTCTGACCTCCCAGTTAAATTGTATTCATTCCAGTCCTTGTCTTAGGGCTGCTTTCAGGAGAACTCAAACTAAGATCTCTTTTTTTTTAGTCAATGTTTACTCCTTTGGCTACTGGGGCTACTTAGTCCCAGTTCTATAAATATCAACAGACTTTGACAACCTGCAAAGGTATACACCCAGCCAGGTCCACTCTCATGAATCTGGGACTGCTATTTCCAGCCTCCAATCAGATGTCTTTACTTGGATATCCAGTAAGAAGCTTGAACTTAAACTCAAATGTGTTCTTCCTCTCAATATGCTCATCTTTTATCTTTCCAACCTCTGTAAATAGCACCCCCAACTTTCAAGTTGCTCAGGTTAAACTTGAGAGTCATCCTTATTGTTATGCTTTTCTCTCACATCACATATCCAGTCTCACAAGGCACCTCTACCTTCACAGTATATCCAGAAATGAACTGTTTTGTTCAGTTTCGTTTTTACCTATTTCATCACTACTGCTCTGGTCCCACCTCCATCGTTCTTCACCTGCATTATCAGAATAGCCTCCTAGCTGGTCTCCAGCTTCCATATTTGGTCCCTTACAATCTATTCATTACCCAGCAGTCAGGATGATCCTGTTGAAACTAAGTCGTACTATGTCCCTCCTCCACAGAAATCCCTCAGAAGCTTCCCATCACACGCTTAGAATGGCCTACCTTCTGTGACCACTGAGCTCATCCTCTACCCGCTTCCTTCACTCTGCTTCAACAACATTGACCCTTTATTGCACCTTGAACACGACAAACACACTCACCTCTCATATACAATGAGGGTATTATTTCATGAAACCTTAGTTTTAGCCATGATGTATGTGCTTGTGTATATTGGGGTCTATATAATATTGATTTCTTATTTTGGGCCATAGTTTCAAAAAAAGTTAGAAAAATACTTGCTTAGATGTTCACCTGAATCAGATAGCCCTTCCTGATGAAGGACTGAAAACTCCGTGAATTTATGTTTCAATATTCTCTGCAGTAGTCTATCTAATATTTGTAATCTTGTTGCGTACCTAAAACAGAACCCCAAAAACATAATCTAAGTGTTTCAACTCCTGAGACTTGAGGTTCTAATTAATTAGGCTGTTCAGATTACTGGGCATAGCACATTTCTCTTGGGGTCTTTATTCATTGGGTAAAAGGACTTTACACAGGATTTCTCCCAAACCATGTAATAATTTAATTTAACATCTTTCATCACTAAGAAAGTAGGCATATACTAACATCGAGGTATGGACATTTGAAGAACTAGTAGCACATATTAATTGAAGACACATAGGAGGGAATAACTTTCTTAATTAGAGAAAACATACAAAAACTCATGTACTATTTAAAACTTTCCATTTTGACCAGCATCCTGAAATAAGGAAATTTATTTTATTTTCTCTATGTAACTTTATTTAATGCCCTCTCAGAAGTTATTTGTGATTTTTATGATGGTATCCTTAGAGATGGCATAATAAATACTGCACAGAAAACTCCCATCAAAAAAAAATGGAAAGTAATGTAAGGATGTGAACAATGTTAGAAAGAAGGCCAAGCCTAGATATTAGATGTGGGTTGGGTATCATGAGGAAAAAAAAAAAAAAAAGCTGCAAGAGATCAGATGAGCAGAGATAGGAAGATGAAGTAGGAAAGAGGTGATTAAATATTCTGAAGGATGATTTTTGTACCATCTTGGAGTTCAGTTGGTATAAATAAATGTGAGAACCATCAGTGATTATCATTATCATCATTACTATACTTATCTAGGAAATTATAGCTTATTTGGTACTTTATTCTTCATATTAATGATGTGAAGTGTCATGACAACCCACTAAGAAAATAAAAATGAAAATAATAAATCAGCCTGCGGTGCTTAGAAGCTTAACGAAATCCAAACACTTCCCAACAGAAGAGGACTCAGTGACACAGAATTGGCAGTTGTTTGTTGTTAGATCATTAGTTTTTACTGGCCTTTTTTCCCGATTTTAAGAAGGAAACCCTCCTTTCTCCAATAATCAGCTTGGATTCATTTAAAGACACCTGGACTGAAGTCATCAATTGGAAAAATAGAGTAGAAGCATCTTTCAATAGCTTAACTAACGTTTTCCAATGGGTTTTAAATTACAGTCATTTTTATTTAAAATACAGACAAGGCTCATTGAAATGGATTTCTTTTGCTCTAAGAAAACAGTGAAAAGAAAAGCCCGCATATTTCAAACTTGTGTAAGGAATGCATGACCAGATTTGTAATGACAACTTCGCCCGTGCTCTAAGTGGGGTGGAGACAATGTTATCTTTGAGTAAATGCTCAAGTTTTTACTGGTATCTAGGAAATGAAAGCTTTGAAAATTGCTGCTGGTGCTTCTAAAGCTAGGAATATCTTTAGTGGGAGACATCATGTCTGTTTAAGGGCGATTTTCCTCTAGAAGTTGGCCCTTCAGGGGGTCAGTAAAGACTTGGGCTCCACACAGACAGCGGCCCTGGCATACTTTGCATTTACAGCCCAAATAAAGCTACTTTAACATTTGAACTAGATGCATCTTGTGCCTGCTGTGCCCCTGAAGATTATTTTTTAAAAGATTTACTTTATCGAGAAGGTAGACTATGTTATAAATTATTTAATTTGTTCAGCAACTCTGAAAATGCTAATTTATTCACGCAACACCTTTTGCTGAACCCTATCAGGCACTTTACTGGACCCTCAGAATATGGTGGTGAGCAAGACAGGTCCCTCAATGAACCTATATTTCAGTAAAGTAGCTGAGCAAGTTACAACTAAACCAAACAAATGAAACACTTGTAAATGATGACAAGTGGTATGAGACAGAAAATCATAGAGAAGGTCAGGGAAGGCCTCTATGAAGAGGTAAAATTGAAGCTGATCCAAAACAAGAAGTCCTTGACTTAATGTGAAGCTTGTGCAAAGGTCCTGAGGTGGAAAATGAGCTCGGTATATTTAAAGAGCTTAAAGAAGACCAGTGGAGTTGAAGCAGAAACAGCAAGGAGAGAAGTGTTCAAAGATAAGGTATTGTTTTTATTTTAGGTAAATGGACTGGCATTTGTTGATAGATAAGAGAATGGAAATTCAGAGAAAGTAAGCAATACCTTCAATATTGAACAACTAGTAAGACCGCCAGTCTTCCAAACCAGCTCTGTCCAATTCCAACATTCTTTCTGCAAAGCTACACCTAGTTACCTGCTGAATGCTCACCAGCTTTTTAGATTGTATGTACTAGTTTGGGATCACTTAAAATTGAAGCTCACTCAGATGTGCTCTCCCTGTCAGCAAAGTGAAAGCTTGCTAATGGCCGCTTTGCAGCAGTGGCAATGCATCCTATCGAGTGAGGTGCCTGGAAAGGCTGTCCACCGTAAGGAGCAGGACGTGAGTTTTCTGTGCCTCCAGTGAGACTGGGGAGCTTATGGAATGAAATTTAACACTTCGCAGTCCCAACTCATCGAGTTTGGGATGTGATAATTTGGCGAAATTAAAAGACATTCAAGGGAAGGTCTTCAATAATTATTGAATGTCACTATTCTGCTTATTAAATGAATTATGTGTGTGTGTATGAATATGTGAATATGCCCATAAATACATACACTCACAAAACCGCACAATATTATTTTTGTTTTGAATCACAAGTGCATACACTACCTTTAAAATGATAAATTCAATCATAAAAATGTTTAAAAAATAAGAGATTAATTCCAATTTACTTTTTAAAAAATGATCGGACTTATTTCTATGCTGAAGATAGGCAAATACCTACAGAGTCCAATATTATGCTCAACACTTTATACATGTTAATTTTATTGAATCTTTTCAATATTCCGATGCCGTGACATTTAGAAAGTCTATTTTACAGGTGAAAAAACTAAGATTCTGTGAGGTTACGTAACGTGTTCTATTTCACAGAGCTAGGAATCACCAGTGCTGGGCTGAGAATTCAAGTCTCTTTGCACCTCACCAAGAATTTTCAAAAATTTGTCTTTTTTAAGAGGAACCATTAAACTGATGATGTATATTTACTCTCCCATATTTCAAAGCATTGTCTCCTTTCTGGTTCATGCCTTAGGGATTATGGAAACACTTATTTCTGTAGAGGTTGTTTTCAGATTGAAAGAGGAAATCATTTGGGCCTTTTATCTAAACTTTTACCTATTTTTGTGATTAATTGCCTAGGACAAGCCAACTTTCCTCCTTTCATCAACTGAAAGATGTAGAAATGTCTCTTACTCAATGCTTTGTTTGTGACAGTAGAAGGAGGGAGACGGGTGACAAAGGGCCATTCCCCTTTCAACCAAATCATTTGAAGGGCATGTGCCAATATTTGTTCCTCCAATACAACACAGTTCATTATATTTTCATGATGACAGCACTGGAAAATAGGTAGATTTTCTGCTTTCCCGCTGTTAATCTGTAACTAGTATTTTGTGTAGCATGTTTAAGAGAGAAGGGTTTAGGGTACATGAAAGAAAGGAAAACATTAGAAGAGTTATTTTAAAATTTATTGATACATGCTGCCTGACATCTCAAATTTTAAAAAATAATAACAAAAACCCCACTCTTACTGAATTGCTAAGGGTGTGTGTGTGTGTGTGTGTGTGTGTGTGTGTGTATCTGTAGACTACCATTTGTAGTCGATTACTCTAGGATCACAGATTTTATTATTTAAAATGGAAATAAGCATAGGAACCAGAAAGAATGGATGTATTCTTCTTTATACTCTGTTCACAATCAGGATATACATGAGACAGGTCATATCAGAATATGAATGTTTTGATGTAAGCATTACTACTAGATATGGCATTGTTGGTCTAGATCAATTGAGGCATAATTCAAAAAATAGATGTTCTACCGGGACATTTTGCTCTCATCCAGTAACACATTTCAAGAAGAAGCAGGTATTTGGCTCACACAACTTCTACCATCAGCTTCTTGGGCCTCATATTCCCAAGTATAGGCTTGATTTGCTCCTTTGAAGGGGGAGCAGAGGTGGAGAACTTAACACCATGACTCAGTGTTTGTAGACAGACCACCGGGCTTCCAAGAAGTGGTCACCAGAAGGCACCTTATAAATGGAAGAAAAAAAAGAGGACAAAGTTTCACTAAATGTGAACCTCGTCCAGCCTGCTCAATTTTTTATGAAATGGAATGTACTTTCTTCAATGAACATAATGCAAAACTAAGACCAGATGTTCAACTGATTTTAAAAAGTGGGTTGGGGGAAGATGAATAAGCTTTGATATTGTGGAGAGAAGCCATATATGTACAGGCTGTGGCTGAATGAGAAAAGGGATGCCCATCTCTATATCCTAGGGCAGAGCAGAATGTAATGCTATCATTGTGTCCCTTCAGTTATTTTGAAGAAGAAAAATCTATGTTTAGAGTCAAGTACCTACAGCTTTATGGCAATAATGGATGGCTAGAATCATAGACATTACTATTTGAAAGGGATCTTACCTTATCATTTTTCCCCATCTCTTTCAGAGTATCCCCAATAGGTGAACTTCCTTTAGAGGCCACAGAGATTGTATTTATCCCTCCCAAGCAGACCTTTCTTTGGCCATACGATTGCAGTTGTTAGAAAGTTCTTTATTAGTCTGAGTAAAAATATAATATAGCCATTGTGCCCAGTACTGATGTCCAGAAACAGAAAGCTTTAAAAATCACATATTCCTCTATGAAACATGTAGCTGCTTTAATGTTTGAACATACCTATCATATCTTTTTTAATCTTTTCTTCTCCAGGCTAGACCATTTCATTTTTTTTTTCAAATGTTCCCCATCTGACATGCTTCCATATCGCTCACAGACCCTTTTGCTGTTCTGCAAATGTTCTCAGTTTGTTAGTATTATTCTCATGTTTTCACACTAAGAATTGAGCCTTGTATTCCAGTTAAGTCAAAGTATACAAGAAGCAGGGCCGTTCAGGGTGACATTTTCCCTTCACGTCCTATTAGGGACATAAATCTAGATTTAACCACACTAAATCTGGACCCTTTGTCTAAAGATGTAGGGTCTTCAGCTATTCCAAGTTTTAGATTGCTGAGGCTACTAGCAGGGACACACGACAGAGGATGCCCAAGATCTCATTCCAGGACTCTTAAAGGACCCTAGGATTAGGGGTCCTAGGATTAGGACCTAGGATTAAGATTAGGATAATGGTGGTATTAGAAAGAGGTAGAAAGAACACTCTGGTTACTTTCAGAATCTTATTTAGAGTACACATTTAAGGCTCATAGTAACTTCTAATTACGGTTTTTTATTTTATCTTTTTTTCAACTTTATATGGGTTAAAATATTTGTCCCTAATCTGTACACGTACATATATTGAAAGAGTAAGCAAATGAAATACATAGAGAGGGACTACTATTTGCCAAAAACTTTTAGACATGTAATTTTTAAAAATAAATTAATAAATTTATTTATTTATTTTTGGCTGCATTGGGTCGTCATTGCTGCATGCAGGCCTTCTCTAGTTGCTGTGAGTGGGAGCTACTCTTTATTGTGGTGCATGGGCTTCTCACTGCAGTGGCTTTTCTTGTTGCAGAGCATGGGCTCTAAGACTGCGGGCTTCAGTAGTTGTGGCATATGGACTCAGTAGTTGTGGCTTGCGGGCTCCAGAGCACAGGCTCAGTAGTTGTGGCACATGGGCTTAGTTTTTCCATGGCATGTGGGATCTTCCCAGACCAGGGATTGAACCCATATCCACTGCATTGGCAGGCAGATTCTTAACCACTGCACCACCAGGGAAGTCCTAGACATATAATTATTGAACAAAAAGAAAACGTTGAACAAAGTGTCTTCAGAAACTGTATAACCCATCTATCCATCTATCTGCATAAGTATATATGTACATAAATGTGCGTATGTGTGTATAGTGTACATGTATGTGTGTGTTCATGTGTGTGTGTATTGTGTGTCTACAGAAATGTGTGTGTGTGTGTATCTTGTTTCTTATTAGGAGCACTTAGACCTTAGTGTACCTTGCCCAGGAATAATAGTCAAAATCCTATGAGCTACATAAGCTTCTTGGCAAGTTATTACACGGTATCAAGTGGATTCCAGGGCCTGCATAAAGGTCTACTTGAACATATGGCAGAACTAATGCAGAGTATGATGGGACTATCAATCCCCAAATCTAGGAACTATAATTCTATTAACTAAAGCCTTCAGGCAAGTCTCTAATACCCAATACTTACGTAATTAGTTTTTGAAACTAAGTGTTCCTATTTATCTCAGGTTGCCTTCTTTTTGTTCATTTTAATCCAGTTTTCTGACCTATGAAGAGTATTTTGAATTTTGATTCTATTACATGTAGTATTAAATAACTCTCTTTTAAGCTTTGAGTTCTCTGAAAGCTTAGTAAACATGTTTCCCCTTCAAATCATCAGTAAAATGCTAAACAGAACAAAGTCAAGAGCAATATCTGGGGCACTTCATTAGAGCTTTCTCTGGCTGACATGGACACACAGCTCCTCACTTGTGGTATGCAGATTCAAACTAACCTAAGGATATTTGGAGAACTGACAATCAAGTTGAATTTCTATTAGTCACCTAAGTGTAGACTTAGAGTTTCTTAAGTCTTCCATCTAGTTAAATCAAGATTGGCTCAATGCTAAACTGATTTCCAGCAAGAGTGCCAAGGTAATTCAATGGGGAAAGAATAGTCTTTTCAACAAATAGTGTTGAGACAACTGGATATTTATACACAAAAGAATGAAGTTGGACCACACTCACACCATATAAAAAAATTAATACAAAATGAATCAGAGACGTAAATGTAAGAGCTAAATCTATAAAACTGTTAGATGAAAACATAGGCATAAGTCTTCATGGCCTTGGATTAGGGAATAGATTCTTAGAAGTGACACAAAAGCATAAGCAAAAAAGAAAATATTTGTTATAAATTGGACTTCATTAAAATTAAAAACATTTGTTCTGCAAAAGACACCATCAAGGAAGAGGTAAAACAAGCTACAGCATGGAAGAAAATTTTTACAAATCATGTTGCAAAAAGGAATGAAGTACTGATACATGGTACTACTTAGGTGAACTTCGAAAATGTGATGCTAAGTGAAAGAAGCCAGTCACAGAAGACGATGCATTGTATTATTCCATTTCTATGAAATGTCTAGTATAGCCAAATTACAGAGACAGAAGTAGATTAGTGGTTACCTTGGCCCACGGGGTGGGGAGAATGGGAAATGACTATTAATGAATACAGGGTTTCTTTTCTGTGATAAAAATGTTCTAAAATTGATGGTGCTGATGGTTGTACAACTCTGTGAATATATTAAAAAAGCACTGAATTGCACACTTTAAATAGGTGAATTGTATGGTATGTAAACTGTATCTCAATATACAAAATTACTCTCTTAGAGTCTGGGGCAGTGTTTTGTCAATGAGGAAAAACAGAGGAAAGATTGAACAACTTAACCGTGTAGCCCCTAACTGTCCCAATTTTCAAAGAAGAAATAAAAAGAGTTTGATTCTAGAAGCCACTGGTCAGCATCCTTTTTATAACTTCCAGAACAGAGAGTTTACAAACATTTAGGAAAGGACGTGGTGAGCATTAAGAGCTAATGTAAGTCCATGCTATATCAACACCATTTCCCTTTTGACAGTTTTGGTAGGTTGGGGGAGTTCTGTAGACATAATGCACCCTGATTTCAACTAAAAGGATTCTGGTATACTAAAAGTATTTTAAAGATGAAATGTTTCTGCTTGAAGAATATCTCATTCTAGATAATACTTACTTGAATACAGATCCTGCTTCATCAGAAGAAATTTTTTATGGCTTCCCTAGTTAACTGGAAATTGTGTGGCCTGCAAAAAGCTGGTGTGAGACTTGGATTGTTGGAGGTGTAAGACTTGAATCTCTAACAGATGTTACATTTAGCTTCTGGAGTCATTTAGTAGGTGACTTCAGTGGTAATGAACAGCATTAAAACAGAACATAAATTTGCCTATAATGAGGCCATATAATGCTGACTGTTACCAAAACCGAAGTCCCAGGGATCAGCTTGAAGAGGAAGAGTGTCAGAGGAACAGTTTTTTTCTGGACGTGTGTGTTGCTCTCTCTCTCTCTGTCTCTATAGTTGATACTGCTGTATAATTATGAACAAAGAGAGCGAAAAACAACCCAGATATAGACAATTACAGCTCCCAGCCATTGGGAATAGTGAGTCTAGAGTGAGCTGCTGTCTTACAAGAGCCATATATGCTCATCTTTTCCCAACTCTGTGCTCAGGGGAGTCATTTGAGTAGCCTGAAATCATTCATGGTGGGAGGATTTACACCAGGAAAATTGGCAAATGCTACAAACCTGGACTTTATTTCCCCTGGAGATCCAGTTGTTAAGCATTTACCAGCACACCCCTGGCAAGTCTCTCAGTGCTGGGCAGCTAAAGCAGCGCAGTGCAAGAGGACATATCTCTGAATGTCCACAGCATGCAAGTCTTGGCACAAAGACACAAAGATGGGAGCTGTAATAATACACACTATATGAAGCAACACCCACGTCCACAGTGAATAACAACACTGACTTAGAGTCAAGGTTAAAATAAAATGTGCTAGTACTTTAAATTGAACAATAACAACATCCAATTTACACACAGGTATATATATATATATATATATATATATTTTTTTCTTAATATCTTTTTTTTTTTTTTTGCGGTACGCGGACCTCTCACTGCTGTGGCCTCTCCCATCGCGGAGCACAGGCTCAGGACGCGCAGGCCCAGCGGCAAGACAGCTCACGGGCCCAGCCGCTCCACGACATGTGGGATTTTCCTGGACCGGGGCACGAACCCGTGTCCCCTGCATCGGCAGGCGGACTCCCAACCACTGCGCCACCAGGGAAGCCCTTTTCTTAATATCTTTATTGGAGTATAATTGCTTTGCAATGCTGTATTAGTTTCTGCTGTATAACAATCAGCTATATGTACACATATATCCTCATATCCCCTCCCTCTAGCGTCTCCCTCCCACCCTCCCTATCCCACCCCTCTAGGTGGTCACAAAGCATTGAGCTGATCTCCCTGTGCTATGCGGCTGCTTCCCACTAGCTATCTATTTTACATTTGGTAGTGTATATATGTCAATGCTACTCTCTCACTTCGTCCCAGCTTACCCTTCTCCCTCCCCATGTCCTCAAGTCCATTCTCTACGTCTGCATCTTTATTCCTGTCCTGCCCTAGGTATTTGTTTTTCTCCTTCTGACTTACTTCACTCTGTATGACAGACTCTCGGTCCATCCACCTCACTACAAATAACTCAATTTTGTGGGAATGTAAATTGATACAGCCACTATGGAGAACAGTATGGAGATTCCTTAAAAAACTAAAAATAGAACTACCATACAACCCAGCAATCCCACTACTGGGCATACACCCTGAGAAAACCATAATTCAAGAAGAGTCATGCACCTCAATGTTCACTGCAGCACTATTTACAATAGCCAGGGCATGGAAGCAACCTAAGTGTCCATCGACAGATTAATGGATAAAGAAGATGTGGCACATATATACAGTGGAATACCACTCAGCCATGAAAAGGTATATATTTTGATAGACTGGTCTGCTTCTTGGTATAAACTTACAGTAACCATAGCTTGATCCCTTATGAACAACTTTACATAGTCATAAAATTCACGAATTCATTTGCCTGTATTTTCCTGTGTCTCTGGCTCACAACAGCAGGCATCAAGGATGATATCTAGCTACTAAGAGAACTGTCCTTATAAACCATGAGTGAATAAGTGTAACAACTTCAGATTAATAGGAATGGTTAGAATAGAAATGTAAAGTAAGTATATTCAAAATAGATTCTTGGGAAGACTGAAAATGGATTAGGTGGGTATATGCCTATGCCTAGGTACACTGTGGCCAAAATTCCAATGGAAAAACCAACATCAGAAAAACTGGATTTTGTTCCCCCCAAATGCAGTGTCAGAAACAGCATGATCTGCTCTCTGTGGAACAGCACCCAGAGGCCTCTCTCATGGAAAGGCAACATCTGTTTGAAGAAGTCCTTTGAAGAAAAACCATATAAACCTGTGGGAACGGCATGGTACATACCCTCCCTTGTTTAAGGAGTCGCCAGAAGAAGTAGGGAATCAAGCCCCGAAGACAGAGGCCCTTCAGTTACCTTGGCCGAGGCAGCAGTGCTAATTCCAGCCTCTCTGATGTTTAACACATCAAGAGAATGGGATGGAGGGAAACAAGATTATAACTGGCATCGACCTTGCCAGTTTCCTGGCATTCTATCAAAGCTTGCTTGGGTCTACCTCTGCATATAAAAAAGTTAAATTTGGGGGAAAAATCTGGGAGCAAGGATTTGGAAGTTCAGTGGCATCTTCCATGCCAAAACCTGTCCTCATAATTAGCCAACAAGAAAATTTATCAGATCCAATAATCCATCAGATCATCTAGAGCAGGGGTTCTCAATCTAGGCTCCTTGGATAGAATTCAGAGAGTCGTGAACTTGGACTTTAAAAAAAGACATCTTTATTTTTACTAACCTCAAATTGAAATTTATGATTTCCTTCAATTATGAAGGTAAGCAAAAAACCACAGTGACTGTTACTATGATTCATTCGTAATAGAAATCACAGATACTTTTCTATCACAATGCAGTAGTTGTAGATATCTTTACAAGTCACTTACTCTCATCACCACTTTGAAATTATGAAAGTTGGTAAACTTGCCACTCCGTCTTGTTATTTAAGAATTAATAAAGAAACACATATATTGCTACATCAAAAATTTGGTGTTTTAGTGGGTTTTTATTTTTTTGGTGTTTTAATGTGTTGAAACTGTACTTCAGTGTGATTGGTTTCTCTTGTGATTCTGTGTAACTCTAGGTCTTTTATTTTAAGTGTTTCAAAACATAATCCAGAGAAAGAGTCCACAGGCTCCATCAGAAGGTCAAAGGTGTCAGTGACACAGAAGAGGTTAAGAACCAGTGGAGGCATGGGCTTCCCTGGTGGCAGAGTGGTTAAGAATCCACCTGCCAATGCAGGGGACATGGTTCGAGCCCTGGTCTGGGAAGATCCCACATGCTGCGGAGCAACTAAGCCCATGTGCCACAACTACTGAGCCTGTGCTCTAGAGCCCGCGAGCCACAACTACTGAGCCTGTGTGCTGCAACTACTGAAGCCCGTGTGCCTAGAGCCATGCTCCGCAACAAGAGAAGCCACTGCAATGAGAAGCCTACACACCGCAACTAAGAGTAGCCCCCGCTCACCACAACTAGAGAAAGCTCACATGCAGCAACAAAGACCCAACACAGCCAAAAAATAAATTAATTAAATAAATTAATTAAAAAAAGAAAGAACCAATGGAGGCAGAGGTAAAGAGTCCCAGGGGCAATAAGGCCATCCTTCCTATGTGTCAGAAGGAAAAGAAAGGAGGGTCCGACCAACCCCTTATTCAGTTATAATCTCATTTAAACTTTGAAGACAAAGGTGATTTATACAATATTTCCACCCTTAAGGGGAAGAAAAGGGAAATAAGTAAAAACATTAAGAACCTAAATTCCCAAGGAAGTGAGGGGGAGGAAGAATCGGAAGACCACTTAAAAGTGTGAAACCTTTCCTTTGAGGTCAGATCGGATAATCCTGGGTCATGGAGTGCATGTCTGAGATGGAAGCAGAGACAAAGAATCTTGTGAGGACCAAAGCGGTGAGTAGGAAGTCGGGACAACCCTGTGGCCTGTCGACTCTGCCGTTACCGAAACTTCTTGTGTGATCCTGGGCACGTGACATGACTCTTGGCGATTCAGCTTTTCCTTTTCTTGGCCCCGCTTTCCATTCAGCTGGCTGTGCAGAGGTCCCAAGATAAACACTTTGCTGAGAGACAGCATGGATCATTTTCTTAAAGGAAAGACAATGCCAAGGATCTGCTTCCAAGTCTTCAATGATGGCTCCACTCCTGGCTTTAATCCCCACCCTGTGTCCTACATTTATTCTTGATCTCACTCTTAGCTCAGCTTTCCATCTGCTGCCAGGTCACTGCCTGCAGCTGTTAGAGAACCTAGCTCTCCTTCACAAGGCCAGCCTGCATGCAGCACTAAAGAAGGGACCTTTGCCTTATGCTATCTTCTCATCCTTGCACCACTGTTTTTCTCCCTGGGACTTTCCTCTCCCTTCTAACAAAACCTGCCGTCAGACCATCCATGAATACTGGCACACAACTCTGTGTTTCTAAACTTGATAAACATAAAACCTCTTTAAAAAAAAACAATGGTCACTTCCAAAGAAATGGGTGCCAGTGACCAGAGCAAAAGAGTTTTGACTTTATAACTAGTAAAACTATTATATGATCTTGGAAGTAAAAATGCAGTATGTGAAGAATATACATGAGAATTCCTATGGGTCCATGGACCTCTGTTTGAGAAACAGCAGTATTCGCGTTTGATGACAGCTTTGTGTTAGTCTTTCAATGGTTATTTGAATGTTGACAAAGATCAAAGTTTTAAGCCAACAGGATGAAGCTTAGATGATGGAATTTCAGGCATCAGGAATTGGGCAGTAAGAAGCAGTGGCAAACTGGAATCCTTTTGGACAATCCTAGACTCACATGACATTGCTAATTACCAATTGTGTCTATTTCTGACGTTGGGCTTTATGACTGAAGCAATTCAGGTAACTTTTAAAATAAGGTCACCATACTAAACTGAAGGAGACCAGAGGCGACCTTAGCTATGCCAAGGATACAACAATTACAGTTATCTGTTCTCTCAGCAAAAGAACAAATTTAGCGCTGGTCATCAAGATGCTTGCTGTGCCAGTCTCACGCTTGTTTTTAAAGATACTATTCAGTTGATCCACAGAAACTTTGAGAACAACCTCTGACATTATTAACCAGAAATAAACCTCCTCAGTTACTGTCTACTTTTGAAAAATTGGCTTAGAGATTTTTTCCTTGAATAATCCAGCTCATCAGAGTTCCCACCGTGCATTGCAGCAGAGCTAAAATGGTTTTTCTATAATCCTGCATCCTTACGTTTACATTTCTTTTCCATTTTCAAGCATAAAACCATTTTTCCCCACATCAAACTTAGTTTTATTAGTTTGGATTTCAACTTGCGTGCCAGGCAGAGGAAAATGTAGGTTTGAGCACAGAAGTAAAGCCTTTCTAAGAAAGGCCAGAATCAGGAAAACAGGAGTTTCTTAAGACTCCTGCTTTTACCATACTGACTTCTGAACATGTGACCACCTGGCTATCTGGGACCCATGCTGATCTATGGACCACATGTACGTGATCTCTGTTCTCCTTACACCCGGCTATACTTCTTCTCAAACCCTGCCTGCATCCCATTTTATGATGAAGGTAAAGTTTTTGCATTCAGGTAACTAAAAATACCTTGGCCAGGACAACGCCAATTTATTTATCTACTCCTTAGCAGGTAGACATAAAGCAATAGGTGTAAGGAAAGAGACCATAGCTCATGAAGTAGCCCTGCATGGCTTTCAAGATCCTGACTTGTACCTCCTATTCACAAGGCAGAGCAAAATAGCTGGCTCCCAGGTGTTCTGCTGAATGGACAGGTAGTTGTGGCCTCTGCCCTAATGCCAACCCGCCAGGCAGTCAAGACTGCTGGCGGTCTGCCAGCAGTGTCTGACTTGCTCTGAAGGTGGGCAAGTCTTGGATAAGTGTGTTCTTGCACAAATCAGAGATGCAGAGCCCTCCTGGCAAGCCATAGGTAAGCATGCTTTCATCACTGAAAAATCCACCGTCCCCCTTCAGATCAGGATGAAGTTGATATCACTGGGCATCAGCAAGCACATGACCACATGCCTTAGAATGTTTACTCTGGCCCACCGGAATCACTTAACTTTTGAAACCCAGTTATTTTAGATCCCAAAGGAACTTATTTATAATCTGCATAAATTTGAGTTTTGGAAATGTTTTGGATTCCATAAACTTCCCCCCTCCCAAAGTAATAACTTATATTCACACATTTCTTTTCTCCAAGCACCTGAAAGGCAAAACATTTTTCTAACCACTAATGATTACCTTATGAATATTGCATTTAATGGGCATTTAGATCTACCTATTTTGCATTCATTCAGATTCGTTGCACTCAGTGCATCAAAACAGAACCTAGTGGGGATCATAACATCAAGGAAATATTTATACTTGTAAGTTTTTTAGGCTTAAATGAAGTTGTGCCGAAGGTAAGCCAGTAGAACGCTTCAAGGTTTACTTCAAAAGGCGTTCTGTTGTATAAGCCTCATACTTTCTCTTCTTGGTTTAGCAAACTTTTAATTTCTTCAGTAAAAGCATATTACCTTCCCATTCTCAACCACACCACCAAACATATGCATATTAAGAACTGATACCAGAGAAAAGAGAAGTCTTAAAGGATGGTTTCAGTGCAATTACATAGGGAATGATTTTCTTTGAACAAGCACATATGATAAAACTGCATGAGAAATTGCTGTTCTTCCTTGCAAGACAAATCTAATAAAAATTATAGCTACAGAATGTTTAACCACAAGGCACAGAATGTCAGGTGTGTTCTGATGAGCTGAATTTCCTAATTGGTGGAAAGTTCAAATTCCCACTTTTAGTTTCAATTTTCTCCTTTGCTGAAAATCTTCCTGAAATGCATTTTTCTGCTTTCATAAGAAGTGAGGGGACTTTCTTATTCTTCATTTTAAAGGAAAAGAGGTTAGTGACTGTAGGTTAACTCTCTGCCTCCAAATCTTTACTATTTATCAGAATGACAGAATTAACTAATTTGAATTTAACTATTCATTATGGATCTTTTCAAATACACACACATATATAGTATACATTGAAGTGTTTAAATACAAATACATATGTAAACATAAATATTGCTATAAGAATAAATACAAGCAATATAAGGAATCTCTTCTCACCCATCACCCACCCAGGGTCAATAATTAAAAATATTCCACCATTTTGTTTCATCTATCCCAGCAACTCCAACTCTTTTTCTCAGTAGTTAAAGCAAACCCCATCAGTGTGTACCCAGTACCATTATGAACTTCCTTTTTAAAAACATAATCACAATAATATCATGCTTGACAAAAATAACAATAATTCCTTAAAATCATTTCATACTCAGTCCATGTTTAGATTTCCTCTATTGTTTCAAAAATGTGTTTTTATGGTTGATTTATTTACACAAAGTCCTAAACAAGGACTGTGTTTGCATTTGGTTGATTTGACTTTAAGAATCTTATCTATACTAGTTTTCCCTTTCTTTATTTCACATTGTCCATGCCATTAATTTGTTAAAACAAACAAACCAGCCAACCACTGGGCTGTTGGTCCTCCTTTGTATCCTTTCGTATTCTGTAAGATTCCATCTGATCATAGACTTATGGTTGTATCTAACATGTTCCCAATGGCTTCTATTTCCTATTAGACCTAGTGACTTAATAGATGCATATGCAATTTTTAAGGTCAGAACATCTTACAGGTTGTACTGTACACTTCCTACTGCATCACATGGGTAAGGACAGAATATCTGACTGTCCCATTCTTAATGCTATCCATAATGATCAGTTGGTTCCAGGTATCTGCCTGATCCATCCTTTATAAAATTTCCATCAACTTTTCAACTAATTGTTTTAAGAAGTCTGGATAATCATTGCCTCAAACCATTAGTTCCTTAGCTGTTGCAAAATGATGACCGTCTCATTTTATTATTTCTTTTCCATGTGTTGGCTGGAATTCTTCTAAAAAGACATTGTTTTTCCTCATCTATTTAGTCATCCTGAAATAAGAGTGAGTACAGGAAAGACAAGATAAATACTAAATTTTTTAAATTTAGCTATTTCCAGAATGAGTTGATGTTCTAGCCACTAACAATGACCAATGTTTTGCTTTGTTCATATCACTAAAAACTCATTGAGTTGTAAAACATTTGAAGTATTCCAGTCATTTTTAGTCAATATCTTTATAATGCTCAAATTGTCCCAACTTAGGGCAGTGGGAATCCCTTTGCATTGGGTCCTATATCCTTTTGACAAAACCCTGTAGTTTTCAGTAGCCTTGCTGACTTCTGTCCCATGTACCAGGATAGAGAATACATTTCTGCCTCGGACTTGAAATCAACCATTTCTCTAAGGAGCTCTGATTCCTTTGAATGGATAAGAGTATAGAGAGAGCATAATCTGGGTGCAAGGGATATTCATTGCTACTGGACTGGCCCTCTTTCCAGGACTTTTAAGTGTACAGAGCAAGGAAGTGCATATTTTTATTTAAAAAAAATGATTTAATAGGAATATTTCACAAACGAATTGGACATCACAAGGTTTCCTCTTAAAACTTTTATTTTATATTTATATCTCTTTTCACCTATGGTGAACAACATTTATTTATTTGCTTATTCACTTTATCATACAAGTTTCAGAAAAACATACCAGTGTTATTACTAATAATAGGACTCCTGAATGCAGTTCTTTTTGTCCTTACATATACTCTACCTAGGACGGACAGTCAGACACCATTTTTTTTTTTTTTTTTTTACATCTTTATTGGAGTACAATTGCTTTACAATGGTATGTTAGTTTCTGCCTTATAACAAAGTGAATCAGTTATACATATACATATGTTCCCATCTCTCTTCCCTCTTGCATCTCCCTCCCTCCCACCCTCCCTATCCCACCCCTCTAGGTGGTCACAGAGCACTGAGCTGATCTCCCTGTGCTATGCGGCTGCTTCCCACTAGCTATCTATTTTACGTTTGGTAGTGTAGATATGTCCATGCCACTCTCTCGCTTTGTCACAGCTTACCCTACCCCCTTCCCATATCCTCAAGTCCATTCTCTAGTAGGTCTGTGTCTTTATTCCTGTCTTACCCCTAGCTTCTTCACGACATTTTTTTTTCTTCTTAAATTCCATATATATGTGTTAGCATACGGTATTTGTTTTTCTCTTTCTGACTTACTTCACTCTGTATGACAGACTCTAGCTCCATCCACCTCATTACAAATAGCTCAATTTCGTTTCTTTTTATGACTGAGTAATATTCCATTGTATATATGTGCCACATCTTCTTTATGCAATCATCCAATGATGGACACTTAGGTTGTTTCCATCTCTGGGCTATTGTAAATAGAGCTGCAATGAACATTTTGGTACATGACTCTTTTTGAATTATGGTTTTCTCAGGGTATATGCCCAGTAGTGGGATTGCTGGGCCATATGGTAGTTCTATTTGTAGATTTTTAAGGAACCTCCATACTGTTCTCCATAGTGGCTGTACCGATTCACATTCCCACCAGCAGTGCAAGAGTGTTCCCTTTTCTCCACACCCTCTCCAGCATTTATTGTTTCTAGATTTTTTGTTGATGGCCATTCTGACTGGTGTGAGATGATATCTCATTGTAGTTTTGATTTGCATTTCCCTAATGATTAGTGATATTGAGCATTCTTTCATGTATTTGTTGGCGCTCTGTATATCTTCTTTGGAGAAATGTCTATTTAGGTCTTCTGCCCATTTTTGGATTGGGGTGTTTGTTTTTTTGTTATTGAGCTGCATGAGCTGCTTATAAATTTTGGAGATTAATCCTTTGTCAGTTGCTTCATTTGCAAATATTTTCACCCATTCTGAGGATTGTCTTTTGGTCTTGAGAAACCATGTTTTAAACTGATTTGAAATATTCTTTATCTGTATAATGCTACCAACTTGACGTGAACTCAAGTTTGTTTCTATTTACTTTTTTATTTTTACAGAAATTACTTTTTTGTTTAATTTTACAAAATATTTATATAATTTCAAAGTCAAAATTATGACATTACAATACATCGTATTACTATAATAAGACTACACATCCAGAGACATTAAGCCCACTCATTTTCTTTCTCCTCTATCAGTAACCACTTTTATTCATTTTTGGTTTGTTGTTCAATTGCTTCTTTTTGAAATCTTAAAAATATTTACACATTTACATACCCTTTTCTATTAAAAAAGGAAGCATACTATTTACACTCTTCTATACCCGGCTTTCTTAACGTAAACATCCTAGAGAATGATCTATAGCAGTATATAGAGATGTGTCTCTTTCTTTTTATATTTACAGAGGACTGTATTGTATGAAAGTCCCAGAGTTTATTGAACCAGTACACTGCTGATGGACATTTGGATTGTTGCTAAGCCTTTTTTTCCTCATACAAGCTCTCATGCAATAAAAGACTTGTCCATACTTCATTTCATGTTTTTTCCAGTGTACCCTTGGGATAGTTTCCTAGAAGTAACAATAGTGGGTCAAAGAATATAGAAAATGTAGTGTTTCTAGTTATTATCAAATTTCTATCCATAAAGTTTGCACCATTTTGCATTTTCCTTACCAATGCATGGGAGCAACTGTTTTCCTACTGCCGTCAATAGTGTGTTTTGTCAAATTTTTTACATTTTGCTCAATCTGATAGGTGAGAAATGCTACATCTGTGTATTTTAAATTTTGATTTCTCCCACCAAAAGCATGATTGAGCGTCCTTTATATGTTTATGGGTCATGTGTGTTTCTTTATCAGTGAAAGTTCTGTTTATATCTTTTACTCCAAGTGGTTGGTCTTCTTTACCTCAAAACTTAAGTGATCTGAATATATTAGGGGCATTAAATCTTTGTCTGTGATATAAATTACAAATATATTTTTTGCAATTTGTCTTCTTACTTGTGGTATTTTTAGCCAATAATTTTTTAATGCAGTCAAACTATCCATTCGTTTTTATTGTTTATGTGTTTTTAAATTATAGTAAAAATTTTGATGTGTTTTAAAATCATAGTAAAAATCTTTTTATTTATAAATCATAGAAAACATTTTATTATGTGTTTTTAAACCATAATAATTTTTTTAAAAAATCATACATATCTTTAAGTCTTCCAAAGACATGTATGATTTCATTTTTTACATTTAGATTACTAGGGAGTTTACCCTTATGTTTGGTGAGAGGAATGGATTCAATTTTATCTTTTAGATTTGGCTACCCAGTCATCTAACAAAAAGTTCTTCTTTCTCCCATTTATTTGAAATGTCACTTTTATCATGTAGTCTCATATACTAAATACTATAATATACTAAGTGTCCGTATGCAATCAGGTATATTTCTAGATTTCTTATCCTAGTCTATTGGTATAACTGACTACTTTGAATTTGATTTCTGTCTTCCTTAACTTCCTTTTCTGTTACAGAGACTAAAGATTCACAATTTTTTAAGGCAGGAAGTATAAAAAAAATAAAAGCCATTACCATTCACATGTTTCCTCAATACAAATCTCACCATTGAAAGCAATGATTTTTCAGTATGGAATTATTCTTATTAAAACCCTTAGATCTACTGATAATTATTCTATCCCTGAGATTTTCTCATATATAAATAAAGACCCAAGAAAATCAATTATTAAGATTAAATCAAAATTACAGCAAAACTAAAGTACCCATTAGTTGTCTACTTATTTTTATTGAGTGATTTTCTATTAAGGCAAGCTAAGTTCATAAGTAATATCACTAAAGTTATTTTTATTTTTATTTTATTTTATTTATTTAATTTTTTTGCGGTACGTGGGCCTCTCACTGTTGTGGCCTCTCCTGTTTCGGAGCACAGGCTCCGGACGCCCAGGCTCAGCGGCCATGGCTCACGGGCCCAGCCGCTCCGCGGCATGTGGGATCTTCCCGGACTGTGGCATGAACCCGTGTCCCATGCATCGGCAGGCGGACTCTCAACCACTGCACCACCAGGGAAGCCCTAAAGTTATTTTTTAAAATGTGTTTGCCCACTTAAAATTAGGCTAATAGCTTTAACTAGTCTTTCAGGAAAGACCACCTCAACTTGCCTCAAAAACCCTTATACTTTATCTAGAGAAGGAAAGATTTGCTCTCTAAATATCAATACATTAAGACAAAACACTCATCTTATTTCATCTTTTTCCAGTGAAAGATCTGTTAGTTCTAAGAATTTGAAGTTAGTATCTTTTTGAAGTTGCTGTGTAATACAATTAGTGTTTTCAGTAACTTAATATTCAGAGAAGTGGACAGGCAGGATGGAAACTCTAGGTTAATGTATATAAAATTAAGTATAAAGTAATCATTTAAATTAGTACAATTAGAGTGCCCACAGCTAGGGTTTTTTTCAATAGAAAAAATCTCATAAGAATGGACAAAAGGTGGGGGACCTCCAACATGGCAGAGGAGTAAGATGTGGACATCAACTTCCTTCCTACAAATACATCAAAAATACATCTACATGTGGAACATCTCCCACAGAACACCTACTGAATGCTGGCAGAAGACCTCAGACTTCCCCAAAGGCAAGAAACTCCCCACGTACCTGGGTAGGGCAAAAGAAAAAAGGAAAAGCAGAGACAAAAGAATAGGGACGGGTCCTGCACCTCTGGGAGGGAGCTGTGAAGGAGGAAAAGTTTCCACACACTAGGAGGCCCCTTCTCTGGCAGAGACGGGGGCGGGGGGAGAGGGGGGGTTGGGGCGAAGCTTCGAAGCCACGGAGAAGAGCGCAGCAACAGGGGTGCAGAGAACAAAATGGAGAAATTCCTTCACAGAGGATCGGTGCCGACCAGCTCTCACCAGCCTGAGAGTCTTGTCTGCTCACCTACCAGAGCGGGTGGGAGCTGGGAGCTGAGGCTCGGGCTCCGGAGCTCAGATCCCAGGGAGAGGACTGGGGCTGGCTGCGTGAACAGAGCCTGAAGGGGGCTAGTACGCCACAGCTAGCCAGGAGGGAGTTGGGGGAAAAGTCTGGACTTGCCTAAGAGGCAAGAGACCATTGTTTCAGGGTGCGCGAGGAGAGGGGATTCAGAGCACCGCCTAAATGAGCTCCAGAGATTGGTGCGAGCCGCGGCTATCAGCACGGACCCCAGAAGCAGGCATGAAATGCTAAGGCAGCTGCTGCTTGCCTGTGTGCAAGCATAGGTCACTATCCACACCTCTCCCCTCCTGGGAATCTGTGCAGCCCGCCACTGCCAAGGTCCTGTGATCCAGGGACAACTTCCCTGGGAGAACACGCAGTGCACCTCAGGCTGTTGCAGTGAAACGTCAGTCTGATGCCACAGGCTCATTCCACATTCCATACCCCTCCTTCTCCCCGCCTGAATGAGCCAGAGCCCCCTAATCAGCTGCTCCTTTAACCCCCTCCTGTCTGGGCGGGGAACAGACACCCTAAGGCGACCTACTTGCAGAGGCAGGTACACATCTAAAGCTGAACCCCAGGAGCTGTGCAAAGAAGAGAAAGGGAAGTTTCTCCCAGCAGGCTAAGGAACAGCAGATTAAATCTCCACAGTCACCTTGATGTACCCTTCATCTGTGGAATATCTGAATACACACCGAATCATCCCAAAATTGAGGCAGTGGACTTTGGGAACAACTGTAGACTTGGGGTTTGCTTTCTGCATCTAATTTGTTTCCGGTTTTATGTTTATTTTAGTTTAGTATTTAGAGCTTATTATCATTAGATTTCTTTGTTGATTGGGTTGCTCTCTTCCTTTTTTTTTTTTTTTTTTTTTTGTGGTACGCCGGCCTCTCACTGTTGTGGCCTCTCCTGTTGCGGAGCACAGGCTCCGGATGTGCAGGCTCAGCGGCCATGGCTCACGGGCCTAGCCACTCCGCGGCATGTGGGATCTTCCCAGACCGGGGCACGAACCCATGTCCCCTGCATCAGCAGGGGATTCTCAACCACTGAGCAACCAGGGAAGCCCTCTCTTCCTTTTTTTAAAAATATATATATTTTTTCCTTTGGCTTTTTTTTGTGTGTGTGTATGTGTATGCTTCTTTGTGTGATTTTGCCTGTACAGCTTTGCTTTTACCAGTTGTCTTAGGGTTTTTTCTGTCCTTCTTTTTTTGTATACTTTTTAGCTCTTGTTATCATTGGTGGGTTTGTTTTTTGGTTTGGCTGTTCTCTTCTTTCTTTCTTTTTTTTTTAATACTATTTAATTTTTTTATTTTTAATAATTTTTTACTTTAATAACTTTATTTTATTTTTTTCTTTTTCTTTTCTCCCTTTTCTTCTGAACTGAGTGGATGAAAGGGTCTTGGTGCTCCGGCCAGATGTCAGGCCTGAGCCTCGGAGTGGGAGAGCTGAGTTCAGGACATTGAGCCACCAGAGACCTCCGGCCCCATGTAATATCAGTTAGAAAGAGAAATCTCTATCTCAATGCTAAGACCCAGCTCCACTCAAATATAGTGCTGAACACCCTATGCAAACAACTAGCAAGACAGGAACACAACAACACCCATTAGCAGAGAGGCTGCCAAAATCAAAATATGGTCACAGACACCCCCAAACACACCACCAGGTGCAGTTCTGCCCACCAGGAAGACAAGATCCAGCCTCATCCACCAGAACACAGGCACCAGTACCCTCCAAAAGGAAGCCTACAAAACTCACTGAACCAACTTTAGTCACTGGGGCAAACACCAAAAACAACAGGAATTACGAACTTGCAGCCTGTGAAAAGGATACCCCAAACACAGTAAGTTAAGCAAAATGAGAAGACAGAGAAATATGCAGCAGCTGAAGGAGCAAGGTAAAAACCCACCAGACCAAACAAATGAAGAGGAAATAGGCAGTCTACCTGAAAAAGAATTCAGAGTAATGATAGTAAAGATGATCCAAAATCTTGGAAATAGAATGGAGAAAATAAAAGAAGCATTTAACAAGGACCTAGAACTAAAGAGCAAACAAACAATGATGAACAACACAATAAATGAAATTAAAAATTCTCTAGAAGGCATCAATAGCAGAATAACTGAGGCAGAAGAATGGAAAAGTGACCTGGAAGATAAAATAGTGGAAATAACTACTGCAGAGCAGAATAAAGAAAAAAGAATGAAGGGAATTGAGGACAGTCTCAGAGACCTCTGGGACAACATTAAATGCACCAACATTTGAATTATAGGGGTCCCAGAAGAAGAAGAGAAAAAGAAAGCGTTTGAGAAAATATTTGAAGAGATAACAGTTGAAAAGACTTCCCTAAAATGGGAAAGGAAATAGTCAATCAAGTCCAGGAAGCACAGAGAGCCCCATAAAGGAAAAATCCAAGGAGAAACATGCCAAGACACATATTAATCAAACTATCAAAAACTAAATAAAAAGAAAAAGTATTAAAAGCTGAAAGCAGCAAATAACATACAAGGGAATCCCCATAAGGTTAACAGCTGATCTTTCAGCAGAAACTTTCCAAGCCAGAAGGGAGTGGCAGAACATATTTAAAGTGATGAAAGGGAAAAACCTACAACCAAGATTACTACACCCAGCAAGGATTTCATTCAGATTCAATAGAAAAATTAAAATCTTTACAGACAAACAAAAGCTAAGAGAATTCAGCACCACAAAACCAGCTTTACAACAAAAGCTAAAGGAACTTCTCTAGGCAGGAAACGCAAGAGAAAGAAAAGACCTACAATAACAAACCCAAAACAATTAAGAAAATGGTAATATGAACATACATATCGATAACTACCTTAAACGTAAATGGATTAAATGCTCCAATCAAAAGACATAGACAGGCTGAATGGATACAAAAACAAGACCTGCATATATGCTGTCTACAAGAGACCCACTTCAGACCTAGGGACACATACAGACTGAAAGTGAGGGGATGAAAAAAGATATTCCATGGAAATCAAAAGAGCTGGAGTACAATACTCATATCAGACAAAATAGACTTTAAAATAAAGACTATTACAAGAGACAAAGAAGTACACTACATAATTATCAAGGGATCAATCCAAGAAGAAGATCAAACAATTGTAAATATGTATGCACCCAACATAGGAGCACCTCAATACATAAGGCAAATGCTAACAGCCATAAAAGGGGAAATCAACAGTAATACAGTAATAGTAGGGGAGTTTAACACCCCACTTTCACCAATGGACTGATCAACAAAAATAAAAATAAATAAGGAAACACAAGCTTTAAATGATACAGTAAACAAGATGGACTTAATTGATATCTATAGGACATTCCATGCAAAAACAACAGAATACACTTTCTTCTCAAGTGTTCATGGAACATTCTCCAGGATACATCATATCTTGGGTCACAAATCAAGCCTTGGTAAATTTAAGAAAATTGAAACCATATCAAGTATCTTTTCTGATCACAATGCTTTGAGACCAGATATCGATTACAGGAAAAAATCTGTAAAAAATACAAACACATGGAGGCTAAACAATACACTACTAAATAACCAAGAGATCACTGAAGAAATCAAAGAGGAAAATTTAAAAAAACCTAGAAACAAATGACAATGAAAACACAACAAACCAAAACCTGTGGGAGGCAGCAAAAGCAATTCTAAGAGGGAAGTTTATAGCAATACAATCCTACCTCAAGAAACAAGAAACATCTCAAATAAACAACCTAACCTTACAGCTAAAGCAATTAGAGAAATAAGAACAAAAAAAACCCCATTCATAGCAGAAGGAAAGAAAACATGAAGATTAGATCAGAAATAAATGAAAAAGAAATGATAGCTAAGTTCAATAAAACTAAAAGCTGGTTTTTGAGAAAATAAACAAAATTGCTAAACCATTAGTCAGACTCATCAAGAAAAAAAGGAAGAAGACTCAAATCAATACAATTGTAAATGAAAAAGAAGAAAAAACAACTGACACTGCAGAAATACAAAGGATCATGAGATATTACTACAAGCAACTATATGCCAAAAAAATGGACAACCTGGAAGAAATGGACAAATTCTTAGAAAAGCACAACCTTCCAAGACTGCACCAGGAAGAAATAGAAAGTATAAACAGACCAATCACAAGCACTGAAATTGAAACTGTGATTGAAAATCCTCCAACAAACAAAAGCCCAGGACCAGATGGCTTCACAGGCGAATTCCATTAAACATTTAGAGAAGAGCTAACACCTATCCTCAAACTCTTCCAAAATATAGCAGAGGGAAGAACACGCCCAAACTCATTCTACGAGGCCACCTTCACCCTGATACGAAAACCAGACAAAGATGTCAGAAAGAAAGAAAACTACAGGCCAATATCACGGATGAACATAGATGCAAAAATCTTCAACAAAATACTAGCAAACAGAATCCAACAGCACATTAAAAGGATCATACACCATGATCAACTGGGGTTTATCCCAGAAATGCAAGGATTCTTCAATATACACAAATCAATCAATGTGATACACCATATTAACAAATAGAAGGATTAAAACCATATGATCACCTCAATAGATGCAGGAAAAGCTTTTGACAAAATTCAATACCCATTTATGATAAAAACCCTCTAGAAAGTAGGCATAGAGTGAACTTACCTCAACATAATAAAGGCCATATATGACAAACCCACAGCCAACATCATCCTCAATGGTGAAAAAGTGAAAGCATTTTCACTAAGATCAGGAACAAGACAAGGTTGCCCACTCTCACCACTATTATTCAACATAGTTTTGGAAGTTTTAGCCACAGCAATCACAGAAGAAAAAGAAATAAAAGGAATCCAAATCCAAAAAGAAGTAATATAGTCACTGTTTACAGATGACATGATACTATACATACAGAATCCTAAAGGTGCTACCAGAAAACTAGTAGAGCTAATCAATGAATCTGGTAAAGTAGCAGGATACAAAATTAATGCACAGAAATCTCTGACATTCCTATACACTAATGATGAAAAATCTGAAAGTGAAATTAAAAAAAACACTCCCATTTACCATTGCAACAAAAAGAATAAAATACCTAGGAATAAACCTGCCTAAGGAGACAAAAGACCCATATGCAGAAAACTATAAGACACTGATGAAATAAATTAAAGATGATACAAACAGATGGAGAGGTATACCATGTTCTTGGATTGGAAGAATCAACATTGTGAAAATGACTATACTACGCAAAGCAATCTAAATATTCAATGCAATCCCTATCAAAACACCACTGGCATTTTTCACAGAACTAGAACAAAAAATTTCACAGTTTGTGTGGAAACATAAAAGACCCCAAATAGCCAAAGCAATCTTGAGAAAGAAAAACGGAACTGGAGGAATCAGGCTCCCTGACTTCAGACTATACTACAAAGCTACAGTCATCAAGACAGTATGGTACTGGCACAAAATAGATCAATGGAACAGGATAGAGAGCCCAGAGATAAACCCATACACATATGGTCACCTTATCTTTGATAAAGGAGGCAAGAATATACAATGGAGAAAAGACAGCCTCTTCAATAAGTGGTGCTGGGAAAACTGGACAGCTACATGTAAAAGAATGAAATTAGAACACTCCCTAACACCATACACAAAAATAAACTCAAGTTGGATTAAAGACTTAAGTGTAAGGCCAGATGCTATAAAACTCTTAGAGGAAAACATAGGCAGAACATTCTATGACATAAATCACAGCAAGATACTTTTTGAGCCACCTCCTAGAGAAATGCAAATAAAAACAAAAATAAACAAATGGGACCTAATGAAACTTAAAAGCTTTTGCACAGCAAAGGAAAACATAAATAAGATGAAAAGACAACCCTCAGAATGGAAGAAAATATTTGCAAATGATGCAACTGACAAAGGATTAATCTCCAAAATATACAAGCATCTCATGCAGGTCAATATCAAAAAAACAAAGAACCCAATCCAAAAATGGGCAGAAGACCTAAATAGACATTTCTCCAAAGAAGATATACAGACTGCCAAAAAACACATGAAAGAATGCTCAACATCATTAATATTAGAGAAATGCAAATCAAAACTACAATGAGATATCATCTCACACCAGTCAGAATGGCCATCATCAAAAACTCTAGAAACAATAAATGCTGGAGAGGGTGTGGAGAAAAGAGAACACTCTTGTACTGCTGGTGGGAATGTGTATCGGTACAGCCACTATGGAGAACAGTATGGAGGTTCCTTAAAAAACTACAAATAGAACTACCATATGACCCAGCAATCCCACTACTGGGCATATACCCTGAGAAAACCATAATTCAAAAAGAGTTATGTACCAAAATGTTCATTGCAGCTCTATTTACAATAGCCCAGAGATGGAAAGTGTCCATCATTGGATGATTGCATAAAGAAGATGTGGCACATATATACAATGGAATATTACTCAGTCATAAAAAGAAATGAAATTGAGCTATTTGTAATGAGGTGGATGGAGCTAGAGTCTGTCATACAGAGTGAAGTAAGTCAGAAAGAGAAAGACAAATACCGTATGCTAACACATATATATGGAATTTAAGAAGAAAAAAAAATGTCGTGAAGAAGCTAGGGGTAAGACAGGAATAAAGACACAGACCTACTAGAGAATGGACTTGAGGATATGGGGAGGGGGTAGGGTAAGCTGTGACAAAGTGAGAGAGTGGCATGGACATATATACACTACCAAAAGTAAAATAGATAGCTAGTGGGAAGCAGCCGCATAGCACAGGGAGATCAGCTCCGTGCTTTATGACCACCTGGGGGGGGAGTGGATAGGGAGGGCGGGAGGGAGGGAGACGCAAGAGGGAAGAGATATGGGAACATATGTATATGTATAACTGATTCACTTTGTTATAAAGCAGAAACTAACACACCATTGTAAAGCAATTATACTCCAATAAAGTTGTAAAAAAATATATATTTATTTATTTTTGACTGTATTGGGTCTTCGTTGTTGTGCGCAAGCTTTCTCTTCTTGCAGTGAGCGGCGGCTACTTTTCGTTGTGGTGGTGCATGGGCTTCTCACTGCTGTGGCTTCTCTTGTTGCGGAACATGCGCTCTAGGTGCACAGGCTTCAGTAACTGTGGCACACGGGCTTAGGACTTGTGGCTCGTGGGCTCTAGTGCACAGGCTCAGTAGTTGTGATGCACGGGCTTATTTTCTTCACGGCATGTGGGATCTTCCCAGACCAGGGTTCAAGCCCATGCATTGGCAGGCGGATTCTTAACCACTGTGCCACCAGGGAAGTCTGACAAGAGGTTCTTGAATGGCCATTTATGGAGGATTTCTTTCAGCAATTTTCACATTTGTTTTTAGATTAACTGTGCCATAAACCAGGCAAATTACACACACCAAAAATAAAAGATCTTGACAATCTTGTATGTAACTGATAGACAAGAGGGAATACTTTCAGGCAGCAGTCATAATTTTTCCTTGACTGCTAACATCTGCTTGCTAACCCTTGCACTCATCCCCAGGGTGCTGGGGTTTGTAAACATTACTTGACGATTACACAGTGAATATTATAAAAACGTGTCTCTCAATCCACACCCAAAACCCTCCAAAGAACATTTCATATTTTCAGACTGTGGTCAGCAGGCTTATGGGGGACTATTTGTAGTTTCTTAACTAAAAGTTAAATAGATCCTTTATTAAAAATGAATTCCTGGATTATCCTTGCTGGAAACAAGATGGCCATAAGCCGCAAGGTCAATTTTGAAGTAAAATGCTATAGAAATTGAAGTTGTTTCTCACCTCTCCTGATAGGAAATGCTGCAAATTATAAGAGCAGATTATTTACTGAAATGAGCATATAAATAGCCAGACAGCTATTTCTTTGCTTTTACAGACTTCAAGCCTCCAAACCACTTTTAGGAGTCAAGAATAAAACTGTATAATTTCTGTCAAATCTTGATATTCAAGTAATGCTCACAGCAGCAACGTAAAATATAGAGTTTGATAATGAGAAAAAAAGATACAATATTTCTAAGAGAGTAAAGTTTAAATGCAGAACAAACACCTGAAATAAAAATTATTATTTTAGACAGATTCAGTACTTTTCTGTTGACAGAAATCAATAGGACTACCACAATTAGCAGACATTTGGTACTGTCCAAAACATTCATAAAACATTTGGTCCATGCCAAAAGGTCCTTGAAATTTGGTTCTTTCCAGAATGTCCATGAACATGTTTGGTCCATGTCAAATTGTTTTGGACAGGAACAAATCCCAAGTTCCTTTTGGCATAAAATATCAAGGACCATACAAATATCAAGGACCTTTTGGCATAAACCAAATGTCCTATGGCCCAAATGTTTTATGGGCATTTTATACAAGACCAAATATCAAGGACCTTTTGGTGTGGAACAAATGTTTTATGGAAATTTTGGACAGAACCAAATGGTCTTGCAAATATCAAGGACCTTTTGGCATAATTCAAATGTCTTATGGGCCAAATGTCTTATGGAGATTTTGTACAGAACCAAATATCCTGCAAGAGATTGCCACAAGCAGAGAATATACGATAGGAAAAGAAATACCACTCAACTCCAGAAGAGCCTTCTGTATTATAAAATATTTATAAAGCCATTGTGATTCATAAGAATTATGCTACTTACATAATGAACATCCTAAATGTAAAATTATGGGTAGGCATACTCCCAAATCAAGTTCCAAGTAAAATAGTGAAGTAATATTCTATGAAAAGGAAGAAATAATGAAGAGAGATGAGAGAAAAGAGAAGAAACATTTGAAACTGCCATAAAAAGAAGTATTATACATTTATCTCTTTGCTGTCTGATTCTTTTTTCCTTGTATATGGTCATTATGGAAGAGGGACATAATGAAAACTTTGGAAAAATTACTCCACACTTGGACATAAAGCGTAGGAAGAAAACTACCAAAGGTTGATATTTTTTTTTAAAGTGATTGATGAGGAGACCTTCAAAATGGCAGAGGAGTAAGGCATGGAGATCACCTTCCTTCCCACAAATACATCAAAAATACATCTACATGTGGAGCAACTCCCACAGAACACCTACTGAACGCTGGCAGAAGACCTCAGACCTCCCAAAAGGCAAGAAACTGGGTAGAGTACCTGGGTAGAGCAAAAGAAAAAAGAAAAAATAGAAACAAAAGAATAGGGATGGGACCTGCATCTCAGGGAGGGAGCTGTGATGGAGGAAAAGTTTCCACACACTAAGAAGGCCTTCACTGGTGGGGACAGGGGGTGGCTGGGGGGAAGCTTCGGAACCACAAAGGAGAGCACAGCAACAGGGGTGAAGACGGCAAAGCAGAGAGATTCCCGCACAGAGGATCAGTGCTGACCAGCACTCACCAGCCCAAGAGGCTTGTCTGCTCACCCGCCGGGGGCAGGTGGGGGCTGGGAGCTGAGGCTCGGGCTTCAGAGGTCAGATCCCAGGGAGAGGACTGAGGTTGGCTGCGTGAACAGAGCCTGAAGGGGGCTAGTACGCCACAGCTAGACGGGAGGGAGTTGGGGAAAAAGTCTGGACCTGGCTAAGAGGCAAGAGACCATTGTTTCAGGGTGCACAAGGAGAGGGGATTCAGAGCACTGCCTAAATGAGCTCCAGAGACAGGCACAAGCCGTGGCTACCAGCGCAACAGCAGAGACGGGCATGAGACGCTAAGGCTGCTGCTGCAACCACAAAGAAGCCTGTGTGACACCTCCCCTCCCGGGAGCCTGTGCAGCCCGCCACTGCCAGGGTCCCGTGATCCAAGGACAACTTCCCTGGGAGAACACACGGCACACCTCAGGCTGTTGCAACAATGTCATGATGGCCTCTGCCACCGCAGGCTCGCCCTGCATTCCGTACCCCTCCCTCCCCCCACCCCCACCGGCCTGAGTGAGCCAGAGTCCCCTAATCAGCTCATCCTTTAACTCCCTCCTGTCTGGGCGGGGAACAGACGCCCTCAGGCGACCTACATGCAGAGGTGGGGCCAAATCAAAGCTGAACCCCAGAAGCTGTGCAAACAAAGAAGAGAAATCTCTCCCAGCAGCCTCAGGAGCAGCGGATTAAATCTCCACAATCAACTTGATGTACCCTGCATCTGTGGAATATCTGAATACACACCGAATCATCCCAAAATTGAGGCAGTGGACATTGGGAGCAACTGTAGACTTGGGGTTTGCTTTCTGCATCTAATCTGTTTCTGGTTTTATGTTTATCTTAGTTTAGTATTTAGAATTTATTATCATTGGTAGATTTGTTTATTTGTTTGGTTGCTCTCTTCCTTTTTCTTTTTTCAATGTATAGATTTTTTTTTCCTATTTCTCTTTTTGTGAGTGTGCATGTGTATGCTTCTTTGTGTGATTTTGTCTCTATAGCTTTGCTTTTACCATTTGTCCTAGGGTTCTTTCTGTCTGCTTTTTTTGTTTTTTTGGTCTTTTTGTATACTTTTTAGCTCTTGTTATCATTGGTGGATTTGTTTTTTGGCTTGGTTGCTCTCTCCTTTATTGCTTTCTTTATTTTATTACTTTTAAACTTTTTTCATATTATATAATTTTTTTAAATTTTAATAACTTTATTTTATTTTTTTTTTCTTTATTTCTTTCTTTTTTCCTCACTTTTCACCTGAGTCGTGTGGCTGACAGGGTCTTCATGCTCTGGCCAGGAATCAGGCCTGTGCCTATGAGGTGGCAGAGGCGAGTTCAGGACATTGGTCCACCAGAGACTTCCTAGCTCCATGTAACATCAAAATGCAAAAGCTCTCCCAGAGATCTCCATCTACTCGCTAAGACCCAGCTTCACTCAACGACGAGCAAGCTACAGTGATGGGCACCCTATGCCAACAACTAGCAAGACAGGAACACAACCCCATTCATTAGCAGAGAGGTGGCCTAAGATCAAAATAAGGTCACAGATACCCCCAAACGCACCACCGGATATGGTGCAGCCTACCAGAAAGACAAGATCCAGACTCATCCACCAGAATACAGCACCAGTCCCCTCCATCAGGAAGCCTACAAAACTCACTGAACCAACTTTAGTCACTGGGGGCAAACACCAAAAACAACAGGAACTAAGAACCTGCAGCCTGTGAAAAGGAGACCCCAAACACAGTAAGTTAAACAAAAAGAGAAGACAGAGAAAGACACAGCACATGAAGGAGCAAGGTAAAAACCCAGCAGACCAAACAAATGAAAAGGAAATAGGCAGTCTACCTGAAAAAAATTCAGAATAATGAGAGTAAAGATGATCCAAAATCTTGGAAATAGAATGGAGAAAATACAAAAAAAAATTTAACAAGGACCTAGAAGAACTAAAGAGCAAACAATGATGAACAACACAATAACTGAAAGTAAAAATTCTCTAGAAGGAAGCAATAGCAGAATAACTGAGGCAGAAGAATGGATAAGTGACCTGGAAGAAAAAACAATGGAAATAATTATTGCAGAGCAGAATAAAAAAAAAGAATGAAAAAAATTGAGGACTGTCTCAGAGACGTCTGAGACAACGTTACATGCACCAACATTCGAATTATAGGGGTCTCAGAAGAAGAAGAGAAAAAGAAAAGGTCTGAGAAAATATTTGAAAAGATTATAGTTGAAAACCTCCCTAATATGGGACAGGAAATAGTCAATCAAGTGCAGGAAGTGCAGAGAGTCCCACACAGGATAAATCCAAGGAGAAACATGCCAAGACACATATTAATCAAACTATCAAAAATTAAATAGCAAGGGAAAAACAACAAATAACATACAAGGGAATCGCCATAAGGTTAACAGCTGAACTTTCAGCAGAAATGCTGCAAGCCAGAAGGGAGTGGCAGGACATATTTAAAGTGATGAAAGGGAAAAACCTACAGCCAATATTACTCTACCCAGTAAGGATCTCTTTTAGATTTCATGGAGAAATTAAAACCTTTACAGACAAACAAAAGCTAAGAGAATTCAGCACCACCAAACCAGCTTTATAACAAATGCTAAAGGAACTTCTCTAGGCAGGAAACGCAAGAGAAAGAAAAGACCTACAATAACAAACCCAAAACAATTAAGAAAATGGTAATATGAACATACATATTGATAACTACCTTAAATGTAAATGGATTAAATGCTCCAACCAAAAGACATAGACTGGCTGAATGGATACAGAAACAAGGTCTGTATATATGCTGTCTACAAGAGAAACACTTCAGACCAGGGACACATACAGACTGAACGTGAGGGGATGGGAAAAGATATTCCATGCAAATGGAAATCAAAAGAAAGCTGGAGTAGCAATTCTCATATCAGACAAAATCTACTTTAAAATAAACACTATTACAAGAGACAAGGAAGGACACTACATAATTATCAAGGAATCAATCCAAGAAGAAGATCTAACAATTGTAAATATGTATGCAGCCAACATAGGAGCATCTCAATACATAAGGCAAATGCTAACATCCATAAAAGGGGAAATCAACAGTAATACAGTAATAGTAGGGGAGTTTATCACCTCACTTTCACCAATGGACCAATCATCAAAAGTGAAAATAAATAAGGAAACACAAGCTTTAAATGATACAGTAAACAAGATAGACTTAATTGATATTTATAGGACATTCCATCCAAACACAACAGAATACACTTTCTTCTCAAGTGCTAATGGAACATTCTCCAAGATAGATCGTATCTTGGGTCACAAATCAAGCCTCGGTAAATTTAAGAAAATTGAAATCGTATCAAATCTCTTTTCTGACCACAATGCTATGAGACTACATACTAATTACAGGAAAAAAACTGTAAAAAAATATAAACACATGGAGCCTAAACAATACACTACTAAATAGCCAAGAGAGCACTGAAGAAATCAAAGAGGAAATCAAAAAATACCTAGAGACAAATGACAATGAAAACACGACAACCCAAAACCTATATGGGATGCAGCAAAAGAAGTTCTAAGAGGGAAGTTTATAACAATACAATCCTACCTCAAGATACAAGAAACATCTCAAATAAGCTAACCTTACACCTAAAGCAATTAGAGAAAGAAGAACAAAAAATCCCCAATCCTAGCAGAAGGAAAGAAATCATAAAGATCAGAAATAACTGAAAAACAAATGAAGGAAACGGTAGCTAAGATCAATAAAACTAAAAGCTGGTTTTTGAGAAGATAAACAAAATTGATAAACCATTAGCCAGACTCATCAAGGAAAAAAGGGAGAAGACTCAATCAATAGAATTAGAAATGAAAAAGGAGAATTACAACTGACACTGCAGAAATACAAAGGATAATGAGAGCTTACTACAAGCAACATATATGCCAAAAAAATGGACAACCTGGAAGAAATGGACAAATTCTTAGAAATGCACAACCTTCCAAGACTGAGCCAGGGAGAAATAGAAAATATGAACAGACCAAACACAAGCACTGAAATTGAAACTGTGATTGAAAATCCTCCAACAAACAAAAGCCCAGGACCAGATGGCTTCACAGGCAAATTCTATCAAATATTTAGAGAAGAGCTAACACTTATCCTTCTCAAACTCTTCCAAAATATAGCATAGGGAGGAAAGCTCCCAAACTCATTCTGCAAAGCCACCATCACTCTGATACCAAAACCAGACAAAGGTGTCACAGAAAAAGAAAACTACAGGCCAATATCATGGATGAACATAGATGCAAAAATCCTCGACAAAATGCTAGCAAAGAAAATCCAACAGCATATTAAAAGGATCATACACCATGATCAAGTGGGGTTTGTCCCAGGATGCAAGGATTCTTCAATATATGCAAATCAATCAATGTGATACATCATATTAGCAAACTGAAGGAGAAAAACAATATGATCATCTCAACTGATGGAGAGAAAGCTTTCGACAAAATTCAACACCCGTTTGTGGTAAAAACCTCCAGTAAGTAGAGATAGAGGGAACTTACCTCAACATAATAAATGCCATACATGAAAAACCACCGCCAACATCATCCTCAATTGTGAAAAACTGAAACCATTTCTACTAAGATCAGGAACAAGACAAGGTTGCCCACTCTCGCCACTCTTATTCAACATAGTTTTGGAAGTTTTAGCCACAGCAATCACAGAAGAAACAGAAATAAAAGGAATCCAAATCCAAAAAGAAGTAATATAGTCACTGTTTACAGATGACATGATACTATACATACAGAATCCTAAAGGTGCTACCAGAAAACTAGTAGAGCTAATCAATGAATCTGGTAAAGTAGCAGGATACAAAATTAATGCACAAAAATCTCTTGCATTCCTATACACTAAAGATGAAAAATGTGAAAGTGAAATTAAAAAAACACTCCCATTTACCATTGCAACAAAAAGAATAAGATACTTGGAAATAAACCTACCTAAGGAGAAAAAAGACCTGTATGCAGAAAATTATAAGACACTGATGAAAGAAATTAAAGATGATACAAATAGATGAAGTGATATACCATGCTCTTTGTTTGGAAGAATCAACATTGTGAAAATGACTATAATACCCAAAGCAATCTACAGGTTCAAATGCAATCCCTACCAAACTACCACTGGCATTTTTCACAAAACTAGAACAAAAAATTTTCACAATTTTTATGGAAACACAAAAGACCCCAAATAGCCAAAGCAATCTTGAGAAAGAAAAATGGAACTGGAGGAATCAGGCTCCCTGACTTCAGACTATACTACAAAGCTACAGTCATCAAGACAGTATGGTACTGGCACAAACACAGAAATATAGATCAATGGAACAGGATAGAGAGCCCAGAGATAAACCTATGCACATATGGTAACCTTATCTTTGATAAAGGAGGCAAGAATATACAATGGAGAAAAGACAGCCTCTTCAATAAGTGGTACCGGGAAAACTGAACAGCTACATGTAAAAGAATGAAATTAGAACACTCCCTAACACCATACACAAAAATAAACTCAAATTGGATTAAAGACTTAAGTGTAAGGCCAGACACTATAAAACTCTTAAAGGAAAACACAGAACACTCTTATGACAAAAATCACAGCAAGATCCTTTTTGAGCCACCTCCTAAAGAAATGTAAATAAAAACAAAAACAAATAAATGGGACGTAATGAAACTTAAAAACTTTTGCACAGAAAAGGAAAACTTAAACAAGATGAAAAGGCAACCCTCAGAATGGAAGAAAATATTTGCAAATGAAGCAACTGACAAGGATTAATCTCCAAAATATACAAGCAGCTCATGCAGTCAATATCAAAAAACAAAGAACCCAATCCAAAAATGGGCAGAAGACCTAAATAGACATTTCTCCAAAGAAGATATACAGATTGCCAACAAACACATGAAAGGATGCTCAACATCACTAATCATCAGAGAAAAGCAAATCAAAACTACAATGAGGTATCACCTCACACCGGTCAGAATGGCCATCATCAAAAAATCTAGAAACAATAAATGCTGGAGAGGGTGTGGAGAAAAGGGAACCCTCTTGCACTGTTGGTGGGAATGTGAATTGATACAGCCACTGTGGAGAACAGTATGGAGGTTCTTTAAAAAGCTAAAAATAGAACTGTCATACAACCCAGCAATCCCACTACTGGGCATATACCCTGAGAAAACCATAATTCAAAAAGAGTCATGTACTGCAATGTTCATTGCAGCTCTGTTTACAATAGCCAGGACATGGAAGCAACCTAAGTGTCCATGGACAGACTAATGGATAAAGCAAATATGGCACATATATACAATCGAATATTACTCAGCCATAAAAAGAAACGAAATTGAGTTACTTGTAGTGGGGTGGATGGAACTAGAGTTTGTCATACAGAGTGAAGTAAGCAGAAAGAGAAAAGCAAATACCATATGCTAATACATATATATGGAATTTAAAAAAAAATGGTTCTGAGGAACCTAGGGGCAGGACAGGAATAAAGATGCAGATGTAGAGAATGGACTTGAGGACACAGGGAGGGGGAAGTGGAAGCTGGGAAGAAGTGAGAGAGTGGCATGGACATATATACACTACCAAATGTAAAATAGATAGCTAGTGGGAAGCAGCCACATAGCACAGGGAGATCAGCTCAGTGCTTTGTGACCACCTAGAGGGGTGGGATAGGGAGGGTGGGATGGAGACGCAAGAGGGAGGAGATATGGGGATATACGTATATGTATAGCTGATTCACTTTGTTATAAAACAGAAACTAACACACCATTGTAAAGCAATTATACTCCAAGAAAGATGTTAAAAAATGCAAAAAAAAAAGTTACTGACACATTTAAATGGAAATGATAATGACTTTCTCTTGTCCTCATGCATTTTCTGATCAACAACTTCCTGCTTTTTTTATAAATAAACTCATTAAGTGATATAAACTAATTAAAGGATACTTTGCTAAGTCATATTACTTTAAATCATCACACTTTTTTTCCTTCCAAAGAGTTTTTTATTATTGCCCAACCAAATTTAAGCTTATTGAAACAAAAAGCACAGTTATTTCAAGAAAAAATTCTTCAGTTACATATACATTAAAAAAAATATGGTAGAGGTCTTTGCTGAAGTATGAAACATATTCATTAGAATATGTGTTCCATAAAAGCAAAGCCATTACTTTGTTCACGGCTGTATCGCCAACATCTAAAACAGTTTTCAACAAATATAAAGCATTTACGGTAGTCCTCTCTTGCACAGAAGTAATAAAGAGCTCATTTTTTCCCCAAATATAATTTAGTTAATCTTTATAATTAGGAAAAAATAGTGTTTATTGGCTGGAAGAAATTGGAATGAGGTTTAAGGAATTCAGGAGGTGATGTTGATTAAGTACTACTGTGTAGCTTAAACTACTGAATATGCTTTCGCAGATAGTGTGTGAAACAGTGAGGCTGGGTCCTCTCCTACTGTTGTTTGACTGTAGATCAGAGCCAGCTTCCTAGCATGCAACCTATGCAGTTGTGCAGGGCCCCATGCTTAGAAGGACCCCATGCTTGGTTTAATGCTCTACTGTTGCTTTTTGAAATGTCTATCTTATGAGCAAGGGGACCTACACTTTTGTACTATACTGGGTCCTGAAATTATGCAACCAGTCCTGCTACAGAGAGTTTCTACAAAGATTGAGTCAACAAGAGAAAGATGCTGTATGGATGACCAACAATCCAACACATAGAAGACAGATTAGGAGGGACTAAATGAGAACCCATACACTCCAAAGGTCTTTAATAAGAGAAAGCTCCAAATAATATCCATTTGTCCTTTTTCTTTAGGTTTCCATTGTGCCTAAAAAAACATCTATATAAGGACTTGAGTTATCATCGTGCATTTATCAGCTTTGACTTTTTAGCTGACAAAATCATAATTAAGTTCCAAAGTCCCAGAAACTCTCTTAAGCAGGTAAGTTTTCCTTTCACAGCTCTCAAGAACCACGCGCCCACCCTACTAAACATTTAAAAGATTCTAATTTTACTTGGTAGGTCACTCTTTGTAATTCAGAAATCGTAGTACTCAAGAGAACTGTAAAGTCAGCTTCTTTAAAAAAATGAAAGTCACATACTAGGGCTTTACAAGTTTCTAAAATCTGAAGGCTGTAGTGGGACTCTAATGTAATGTCGACATTCCAGACACGTCACCAGCACTTGTATTATACTTCCTGTGTACTACATGGTCCACAGAAAATGTCCTTCAATCCATTGAGACATACCATTTGCCATGACTTCAGCTCTTTATACTTAAGATTATATCGCTAAAGGATTATTACCACTTCTTACATTTAAATCTTGAAGACATTTACAACGTAGTAGTTTGGAGTTAAATATCCATCTTTACTCTTCTGTCACAAGATGTAAGGTTGGACTAATAATCTATTTTGGTTGGTAGTGAAAGAGCACATGACATAGTTAAACTCACTCATTGGGTCATGGATCTATTTCAAGCAAATGATAAATCATGTTCAATATCATCATTTACATGGTATGTTTGCAAACCTAAAACTACCACAGAAAGAAGAAAGTCCATAAGACTATTCCTTAAAGTGTTTGTTTAATTAAAACTAGAACCAGATATATTTGAAAAAGTAGATTTCAGAACCATTTTCATCAATCCGTAAACATGCCTTGGGTTTGGGATCGTAGGTGTTTGCCTTGGGGCAGACATTTCCCACCTGCTCCAGTTGGAAAACCCTGCTTTCACTGTTACCTTGATCACAAACTTACAATAAATCTCTATTGCTAGTTACAACTCCTGCAAACTGAGGGACCTTTATGAACCCAACACTGTGCCAGGGATTTTATATACACCATTTTATTAAATTCTTATACTATTCTGTAGAACTCTGAGCAGTTCAAGTCCCTGTCCCACGCCTCTGCCTGGCTTCTCTAATTGGACTTCATCCATACCACTTTCTTATTTTTACATTCACATCTCTCTACTTTGCATCCCCCAATCGCTGTAGCAAATTTCAAGGAGTGATGCGTTCAGGAACTACACTGAAAATATTCTGCTTTGTCACGTGTCACTCTGTCTGGACCTTCCTTCCTCCCTCTTACTTATCCAATGTCTTCTCCTTCAACATCTGGTTTAAGTCTTTCTTCTTCCATGAATAGTATTCTACTTGTCTTTTTGCTGTGAATTCCTGGTGTAGAACTTCAGTGAGAGAGAACTAAAACCATGAAGGGCAGGATACACAGCATGAATAAAGGAAAAGAGGCAGGAGCATGTGGAAGGTAAGGGGGAGAATGAATGGGGTTGTGCGGCTGGATTACAAAATGGAAGTTGAGAAGTGAAGGAGGAGTAGGCCAAAAAAAGAGTCAGGATCAGATTGTTAAGGACATAAGAGTCTTAAGTTCTCTTATAGGCAGTGGTAGCCACTGAAAGACTCTATAGCAGAGGAGGGGTCCAATCAGAATCCTGCCTTAGACAGGTCATGCTGGTGGCAATAGGTAGAGGATGGATTGAAGAGTGAAAGGGCGATGAAAAAAATGGGGGAAAAATCACGAAAGGACATCAGCTAAGTCAAAAGTTTAGCTGGAAGACAGCAGAGAGAGGCTATGTGAGGTAGGGGATATGGAGGAAGAACATTCCTGGCTGAAGGAACAGCACGTACTAATGCTTCAGGGCAGGAACATGTTTGATCTATTGGAGGAATGCCAAGGAATCCAGTGTGACTGGGCCATCGAGAATGAAAGGGAGAGAGGCAAGAGATGAGGTCAAGGAGCTAGAACAGCCAGGGCCAAAGTACGCAGGACCATAGAGGCTCCATAAGAATTCTGACTCGTACACATTTGTGTTTGAGGAAACCATTGGAGAGTTTTGGACAATGAATTGAGATGTTCATATTAAGTTTTTGGAAGCATCACTGCCTCTACTCTGTAGAGAATTAGCAACAGGCAGGGTGAGTACAGACACCAGGTAGGGCTATTATAGTATTCCCCATGGAACATGATGGTTGGTGGCTTGGACCAGGGAGTACTGGTGGAGCTTGCAGAAAGGCCTGATTGACAGGACTGTGTGTTGTGTTAGTTACAGAGTGTGGGAGAAAAAGGAAGCAAGGATGACCTCCAGAGTGAGTGCTTATCATTGACAGTGGATAAAAACATAAAAAGCAGTGTGAAGGCAAGACATGAGATGATACATGCACCTTAATTGTAAGGATATGTCTTATACTATTGAATGAAAGAATCTTTTCTTTAATAAATGCCCATAACATCTTCTTTTCCCTGCTTAAATTTTCCCTAGCATCAGATATCCTTGAAATAGCAGCCCAAAGCCCCTTTCCAGTGCCTTGAGTGGGATGGTTTACTCCAAATTTGCCATATCTAGGATTTGACTTTGAAATATGATTTCTTTCTGAAGAACCCTATATTCTAACCAGAATAAGCTGTGTTGTCAAGCTGTTTTTTAACCTTAACTTTCTTAAAATAAATGGGTACAGATTATTAAAAAGAAGGGTTGGGGCTTCCCTGGTGGCACAGTGGTTGAGAGTCCGCCTGCCAATGCTGGGGACACGGGTTCGTGTTCCGGTCCGGGAAGGTTCCACATGCCACGGAGCGGCTGGGCCTGTGAGCCATGGCCGCTGAGCCTGCGTGTCCGGAGCTTGTGCTCCGCAACGGGTGAGGCCACAACAGTGAGAGGCCCATGTACTGCAAAAAAAAAAAAAAAAAAAAAAGAAGGGTTGGACATGTTTTAGCTTTATACTAAGTCACACACATGGATTTCAGTGGGAAATGGTTTCCTCAAAGTCATAGAAAGGGTCTTTTGTTTTAAATTTAAATTGGAAATTTTTTTTTCACTAACAGATGAGAGCTCTGTGCTGCAGCCAGTATCCAGCTTTGCAAGTTCTTAACAGCTGGAATCATAATAAACTTCTTTCTATGAAAATGAGCTCATTACTATTTGGTTTGCACTGATGCTCAATAAATCCACAAAGTGCTTCTCTAGATCTGAGGAGAATTTTGTGAAACTATATAAGGAATTTTTAAAGTTAATGGCTAAACCAATATTATGTTATAATCTAATATTATAAAAGAAATCATAAAGCATAATAATAATAATCACAGTAATTATATTTTTATCACAGTAGTTATATTTTTAAGTTTGCCAGGCCCTATGCTATATACTACCTCATTCTGTAAAACATGTATCTTAAATCATGTAGAAAAGTGAAAAAGTAATACAATTAGTTTTAGTTGTTTTTTTGCTTTCACTCTGATGTTAATATTTCTATGATGAGATCAAATCCCATCCTCAGGGTTGATTTCATTATGTCTTTAAAGTAAGTTTTCTTAGCACTAAATTTATAATAAAGTAACTTAAAGATGTAAGCTACTGGGAGAAAAAAAAAAAACAGGCCCTGGTATTAAAATGTCTTAGAAGCAGGAACAAAGAGTAAAAAATCAATTTTTGGTCTGAATTTAAATTTTTTTAGCTGAACATTTTTAGCTGAACATTTGAGTCATTTAGCTGAACATTTGAGTCATTTAGGAAATAAGAGGGAATAAAATAATACAGTAAACTTACTAGGTCTTACAACTTAAAACTATCCACTTCTTATTCAAAATATTCCAATGTGCCATTTTTATATCCCTTTGATGTGAATTCCAAAAAGACTTAATGGAGAGACAGCTGATAGTGGACCCATAATTAAAACAATAATGGCTGTGAAATACAGCCTCTAAATTAATTTTAGTGTGAACTTCCCTCTGTGAAACCCATAAAAAATCATAAATAACACAGTTCGATTTTGATCAGCTGGGAGTGTTCTAATCAGCTCAAATTCCATTATCTTTGAGCAAAGTCCAAAGCTTCCATTCACTATTAAATGAAGTGAAGGCCTCTAGCAGACCTATTCACTTGAGGATGTAACCTTTAAATGAATGCCACCTTTGTAAATGCCACTTAAGAGGATCCTCCTAAAAGCCATAGTGAGATGCCACACTGGCCTTCTTGTTGGATTTTCCCAAGGCTGATTTCCTTATAGGAAAGGGGAGAGTGATGTCTGGCACCAAAACCAGAGATTCCTGGGGTTTTATTCCCAAACTCTACGTGTGACCACATTCAACCTGTAAATTTCCCCTGTGCAAGATTTCACAACTCAGAACAGTGTTTTACTTATGTGTGCCTTGCAGAGTATAATGTCCCTCTGTGACAGGATTGCACCTTAGGATATGTGAAGGAAAGGGATTCTTAAACAATTTTGAGCACCATGACTGATTGGCTAGCCCCATCCCCGAGGAAAGATATTAACAATATTATGTTTTAGATCCAGTTTACATGTTATAGGCATGACTCCTATCCTGGAATATTTTGTTCTGATTTCAGTACCTGCATGCTATGGGATTCAAAGAAGGAAACATTATTATCTTATTTTACTCTTGATTTATTAAAACCTCTGACATGCTTTTTGTAAGGTGAAATAAAATTTAGGCCTCCTTCGAGAAAGTAGGACATAAGAATGCTGAATTAGGTCCTTCCCTGGTGGTGCAGTGGTTAAGAATCCACCTGCCAATGCAGGGGACACAGGTTCGAGCCCTGGTCTGGGAAGATGCCACTTGCCGCGGAGCAACTAAGCCCATGCACCACAACTACTGAGCCTGTGCACCGCAACTACTGAAACCCATGCGTCTAGAGCCGGAGCTCCGCAACGAAGATCAGCCCCCGCTCTCTGTAACTAGAGAAAGCCCTCACACGGCAACGAAGACCTAATGCAGCCAAAAATAAGTAAATTAATTTTAAAAAAAAACAATGCTGAGTTATTAGGGCAATATTCACTGTTGCTATGTTGCCTGTGATGGTAACTTCCAGACGCTTTAGAGGAGGTGGGAAAAATTGTCAGACACAGAGCCTTTACAGCATACCTGCACTAGTTAGATTATGAGGACACAGCAGAAATTTCTGGGTAACCACCCCTTGCTGAGGTGACTGGCTTGCTAATCAAGCAGTATCTTCCATTTGGCCTGTATGCAGCCATTTTAAGAAAAAAAAATTACAGAAGACTCCATTAATGTCTAGTTTAAAGGAAATTTTTCTATTTGGAATGTGAAACATTTGTTTTTTAAAATACTGTACAATATTTGTACAATTTTCTCTGAAAGTGTGCAATCCTAACTCAGCTCAGAAAGACGCTCAGAGACAGAGAATTCTCATCTCCGTGGTTTGAGGTTCCATCTTTATTCCCTGAACTTGTTTTATAACCTGGTAGGAGACCTCCTAGTGTGTGAAATGTACAAGATATGGGGAAGAGGCCCACAAACCCTATTCCTAAAACAAAATCTAATTTTTCATTAGGTAGTAATTATTAATTAAGTATATTTTAATTGGAACTTTACCATGCACCATCAGCTCTACTAGGTATTCAAACATAGATTTGAATCAAACAAATACAATCACAGCTGTCATGGAGCACAGGGTTTAATGGGAGATACCATACAATAGCTGATTAACTCTTGGTGTCATATCTGGAATGGTGGAGACCTACAGGGGTGATGGGGAAGTGCAATGGGTCAGGAGACCTAAACCAGCAAAAGGTTGGAGAAAGTAGGTGTCCCCAAGGACTCCCTTGAGGAAAGAACTTTACGCGAGAGCTGAGGTTTGAATCAATCAGTGAAAAGGGTTGAGAGAGAGCTGGAGAGGGGGCAGGATGATGCTGGAAGCACAGGAAGGGACTGTGGGAAACCATAAAGGGGATTTAAGGGGGCAGTGGGTATGATATGATTATACATATATTTAAAGCTGAGGAAAAATACAGAAAGGGAATGAAGTTCATTAGATATGGAAAAATCGGTGAGAAGCCTTTTGTAAGAGTCTCAATGAGAGATGCTCATGGCTTAGTCTAGACGCATAAAATTCCATCCAAAGACATTTAGAAAGGCTTGAATTTTCTCTGAGTGTTCTAGAGCTTGGGGACATCAAGCAGAGGCGAAAGAGTAAGGAAACAGAAATACCAACCCACGGGCAAAGTCATAACATTTGGAAGTTGGGGTGTTTGGAAAAGCCTTGCCTATTTTGCAGTTTGGGCTGAAGTTGGCACTGTTATTATCACCCTACTGACAAAAAGAAGAACGTGTTACTTGACAAAACTTGCAACCAACGTTTTTGGTTAACGAAAGCTGCATTTATTTTGAACAACTTTTCGTTTTATTTCAGTCTTGTCTTTGATCTGACTCCTGTCAGAACCTTTCTTTCACGAGAGGATTTGAATATTACAGGAGGCAACATCTGTAATTTAAAACAAAGTGGTCCAGTTTGGCCTAGTAATTATTTCAGAGTGGGTTTCCAAAAGAGGGATACATCTATGGTAAATGTGCTGTACTGTCCTGCCTTTCTTCCCTGCTCAGCTGGCATCTAATATCGCCTCATGCCTTTCCTAACCTAAGTTTAAATCCAAGCCATAGGTGATCAAAATTATTCACAGATATTAAACAAATCTACTAGTATACAAGCACAGGAAGAGATTTTTATCTGTTTCTCTTTCACTGTGTGATCCAGAACCTAGACACTCAATAAATAGTCATTGAAACAATGAACAAACAAATGTGGACCAAAAAATGTTGACATAATTCAAAATAGTTCATCTTTTATTCAATGTCCAGGGCTTCCTGAACTTAGAAAGTACATTCTCATTCCCCTGGCATTTAGAACCTCCCCAGTACAGTCCCATTACATATTTCTCTTAATTTAACAAACCTATATTATTCCTGTCTCCCCACAAAATGATTTTGGTTTTCTGTTTGTATCCCTCTTCTTATTTTGCTCCCTTAGCATGGAATTGTGCTTTTCCTCTCCCATCCCTCACCCCCTAGGTCTACTGTCAATTTTTTCTCCATCCTTTCAGGACTATCTCAAAGGCCAGCTCTTTCAGGAAGCCTTTCCTAGGAGCTTCTCACCATATCTAGACATACTCACTCCTCTTAAAAACTCAAGGCAATTTTTCTTTCATTGCATCTCATTTAGCCTGCCTTTTATTAATTAGTTGTGTACCTATTCTATACCGTTGTATAGTTAGTATTCACTAAGGAAAACTGAACCACTCTAGAGAGAATTGAGGAAATTTATTATGTAGGTGATGAGAGATTTAACAAAAACAGTTTTAATGAGACAAACCAGAGATCAACAATAGCAGGAAGCCCTTCCCTCACGTGAGGCTTGTGAGACAATGAGAGAAAGTGGTAGAGGCAGTATTGCCAGAACCCAGAACCATAGGGCCAGAAGCATGGTTGGAGCTAACCAACAAGATCTGGGATCATGGGGAAAATAGTTGTCTCCCAGGAGTTGTAGTAATTGAAGAGACTCAGGTGCAGCCAGCATTGCCACACAATTACACAATTCTTCTCCCTTCAAATGTCTCCAATGACTTGATTAGCCAAATCTACTTGGAAATCAGTTGACAAGGGAGCCTAAAAAGGGAGATACAGTTCCTTACGATACAGAGAAGAACAGGAGAACAAACAGGCAAATGACCTGTCACTATAATTTCAGGAGAAAAAAAAGCAATTTGACTTTTCAACACCTAGTGAAATGTCTTACACAAAATATTGATTAAATTTTATTATATCCCACTTCTAAAAAGGGGAGTGTCATTCTGTACAAAGATGAAAATAAGAATTTATACATGAGGTGTTATGTAACCAGTAATTCTTTCTGCATGTCCACTAGCCATCAACATAATTTTTAAAACATATGAAGCGTATTTTTTTATAAGCAAAATGTCATTATGAATTTGGCACTCCATCTCCAGTAAGTCCTGCCTTTCCCTTTTTCTCTGAGACTCTCTTAGCTTGTTTGAGTCACCAGAGCACAAGTTCTAGATCTTGTTTGGGTCTTGAAGTCCTGTGAAAAACTGATGAAACTGTCGATTTTCTGCTGGCGGTGAGGTGGGATAGAAGATGATATTTGCATATATACTCAATGTTGCATACAATTTCTGAGAGTTTGCATAGCCCAAAGCCTGCCCGTTAGTGTTCTGTATCACAGAATAGTGGAAGTCTTGACAGTCACCTATTAATCAAATGAAAGTTGAAAATAGCACACAGCTTATACCTGATGAGCTACCTTGGTTTCCTCAGTGTGGTCAACTGAGGAAACCAAACAGTTGACTGGAGTCTGAAAAGGCATAGTCTAGAGCCTCAACAAGTTCTCAACTGGGAGAGAAAGTGAGAGGCCCGCGTACCGCAAAAAACGAAAAAAAGATCACATTAACTTACAATGCAAGATACACTTTACATTCCTCTATGCTCCCCCAAAAAAGACACTTACAAGTTGCTGACATATTTAATCAGATTTTACTGTGTCTCTTGAGTTCTAAGTTTCTTCATCTTTTATGTCAACTCTGTCATGGTATCTTTGAATCTAGTCTATAGCCTGTTAGATGATAAACAATGAATTCCTATTATACTTAAAGAAAAACCACTCTCTAGCCCAGGAAACCCGGTTTTCAGGAAAAAATATACCAAATAATATACCAAAAAAGATATGCCCCAAATCTTAACTATACAAAGATTGAGAATATGAACTCAAAGTACACCCAAGGTTTCCAGGCACAAGTCTACTCTGTCCTTTTTCCCAGACAGGTATGTGTCCAAAGCCCCAGACTAAATACGCCCAGACCTCAGGCCACACTCCTGAAATTCCACATGGCTTTGAGTGAATTTCCAAAGCTGCGTCAAGGTGGGGTCCTTTAGTAAGCTGACTCAGGAAACATACTCTGGCCTTCTATTTTGGAATAGGTTTATACTTCAGGACCAGGCTGCTCCTAGGTGGGTAGCTGTCCTGCTGGTGGTACATTTGACCCCACTGCACACCCACTGATTCAGAATCTCCAAGAGCAGGGCCTGCACATCAGGTGGAAAAGCACAGTTCTAGAGAGTATAACCTTCTGTGAGGGATCTTGTCCTGAAAACACCCTGGACTGTAATAGAGCTTTTCTTCTAGGGAAGGCCAAGAGACGAGATTCCATCAATATTCTAGAGGACATTTGCACTTTGTTTATTCCTTACAGACCTCAGGAATTCTAGAGCTGCCAGGATGGCTCCCACATCCCCAGGCCCCGGGCCCACCCCAGCACCAGGCTAGCCACGGACCTAGACTCCAGACTGGCTCTGTGGACTGAGGTTACAGGCTGATTCTCGAAGCCCCAGGCTCCAGGCTCACCCTAGCACCAGGCTAGTGTCCAGGCTGGCTTCCACAAAACCAGGCTCCCAGGCAGTTCCAGTACCACACTGGACTCTGAGGACCCATTCACTGGGCCCACTCCAGTGGTCCCCAGCACTTGGTTGGCCCAGGGAACCCAGGCTCCAGTCCTAGCCCAGTGCCCACCCCAGTGCCCACCCACTACCCCCGTCCCCAAGGGGCTCCCCAATGGATTGTAGAATGAAACCCCTCCTTTAGCCTAGCACTATCTGAAACACTGACATCTGGTCTTGACATCTTTTCTAATTTTTCCTCACTATTTCTCTTCCAATACGATGTGCTTCTGTATCTTATAAGTTTCTAGTTCTGTGTGTTTTTTACTAATATTTTCTCCATCTGAATGTCCAACACCAAATATCTCTTATTTTTGAAATATCCCCTCTTTCATGAAGCCTGACCTCGCCCCCACAGTCAAAAATACCAACTCCCCTTTTGGAATACCTACTAAAGTTATGGTGTTTCATTAGAGTACTTCTCACGTTTTCCTCTCTTTCATAATAACCCATACATCTCCTTTATGGCTTTCTTATCTTGGTATCCCCCATAAAGCCTGCTAGCATGGTGCTTTTGGCAAAGCAGATGCTCCTCATATTTTGATGGAATGAAGGCTGCAAGTAAAATATTACTGCAAGATTCAGATGCACTGCATCTACAATATTTTTATATTTATCTACTGAGGTCACTCCTTTTTGGTAGTTGAGATTTGGAAGATTAAAGTGTTATAACTGGAAATCAAACTGAAAATTACAGTGAAGAATGTAGTATGCTGTGTGGGCAGTAGGGAAGTTCTTTTACATAACCCATTGTTAGTTTTCTTCATCAGCTTGGCTAGACTATTATCCAATCAATTGTTCAAAGGCTAATCTTGGTGTAACTACATTTAATAGATGCGGTTAATGTCTCTAACCAATTGATTTTAAGGAAAGGAGATTACTTACCTTCCATAATATAGGTGGGCCTGATTCAATCAGTTGAAAGATCTTAAGAGCAGAAATGAGGTTCCTCCGAAGAAGAAATTCCACCTGTGGAGAGAGAGCACAGCTTCAGCTCATGCCTCTGAGCTGCTGCCTGTCTTTCCCGACAGATGCCCTATGGATTTGGGATTTGCCCGGTCAGCTCCCACAACTGTAAAAACCAGTTCTTTGCAATAAATAAATAAGCAAGCAAATACCAGTCATCCTTTAGCATTCATGGGGGATTGGTTCCAGGAGCCCTCACACATATTAAAATCCGTGGATGCTCAAGTCCCTTATATAAAATGATGTATAAAATTGTTGAATTCACAATGGTGAAGCCCACGGATGTGGAGGGCCAGCTGTGAATAAATACATTCTTCCTACTGGCTCTGTTTCTGTGATGGAACTCAGACTGATATACTTATTATGAAAAATTTCACCTGAAATTTTAAAAAGTTCGTGATTTTGTATGTATGTATGTACGTGCATATACGTGTTTCATAGATATATGTGTACTCATACACATACATACATAAATACCCACACATAGTACAGATTAAAACAATAAAAGATACCTTTTTTGCCTAACAAATAAGCAAGGTTAAAAATTATGATAATGCTCAATGTTACTGAGAGTTCTATGAGATGAACCCCATATGACTGTGAATAAGAATGCCTTTCTCAGAAATTTAAAAAACATACAATATTGCTATTTTAGTTAGAAAAAGAGAATTTTTAAAAGTCACAAAATTAAATAATACTCAAGAACATAAGATTAATAAAGAATAAGTTGCCACTTATTTGGTTAATTGATACCTCTTATTATAAAAGCTGCTATCAGCTAAATCAAGCATTAGATTAAAAAGTGTCATTCATCATCACATGAACAATGAATCTCGACACTTGGTAAGCCTCACCTGACTCAGGACAAGCCAAACAGCAGACTTCCAGTTGGCTCTTCCAAAAGGGACATAGGAGGGGCTCGAACTTAGCTTGTCTCCCCCGGAAGGAGTCACCACTCACAAGGCTGTTCTCTTACTGACTCAGGGGTTGTGACACGTCCAGTTGCTTAACAATTGATAGCTTGACACATTTTAGTTTAGTACATTGATATTACCCTGTGTGTTGTGAGTGTAATGAATAAGAGGAAAACAGATTTTCATAACGTTAGCAAAATATTTTTCTCATAATATAATTCACACAAGCCAACTTCAATTCTTCAGTGACTTTAGATTATAAAAAGTCACAGCTAGAAGAGATTTTAGACCAACTCTCTCTTTTCACAGGTGAGGAAGCTGAGGGTATGAGAAGTGAGGTGATTTGCACAAGGTCATCCCAATGGGTGGGGACAAAGGCAAGACTGTCATCCAGACCTTCTGTGTGATCTTACTATGTCACCAGGTCACCCTCCCTTCTTACTTATGACTTGTTTGGGTCAGAAAAATCATTAGCCATCATTAAAGCATAATAGAGACAAGAAAAAATGAGGTTGAACCTACTAATTTTCCTTAATTATAGTTATTTCTTTAAATGTATTCATGTAATTGTATTCAGTTATACTGTCAAAATCTGTAACCACCTGCTCCACATGACAAATATACACTTGAAATGCGTCTAGTATGACTGAGGAGCTAAATTTTTAAGAATTAATCTTAATTAATTTAAATTTAAAATGTGCTTGATTAAATTATTAAGAACTTTTAAGTTAGGTTTAGAACAATGTGGATATGTGAATCTACTTTGCTAACTGAAAATTTTATGAAACCTAAATGAAGAGCAAGTATTATTTTCAATGAAAATTGAGACATACTCTGTAAAAAAATATATACAGGATTTCAAAGACTTAGTACACAAAAAAGAACATAAAATACTTCATGAATAACTTCTGTGTTGATTATATGTTGAAAAGGTAAGATTTGGGGATAATTAGGTTACATTAAATGTTATTGCAATTAATTTCACTGTTTCTTTTTACTTTTTCAATGTGGCTACTAGAAAATTTTAAGTTACATGTACGGCCCTTATTATATTTCTATTGGATGGGGCTGATAGAGAACCTCAAGTTTTTTTCAGATTTGTAACGAAGTGTATCTAAATAGCTCTGGTAGGGGCACATATGAACAAACTTCTGCTGCTACTCACTTTGGATCCTCCTATGCTAGTTTCTGAAACATATCAATTAGAAATGAACACCTGCAATTTGGGATGTTGGCTTTGTGATCTATTCCTGGTGAAATAGACACCTGTGGAAAATCTTGGGGATTTGAGGGTTAAAAAGCAGTTGAAGGAAATCGTTGATATACAGGGGATCTATGTTGCTTCCCTCTTATCACAGCACATTGATATCACTCTCATAAATCCTGAAGGTATTATATTTTTAATAGTGTCTGAGCCCTGGATGTTTCATCGATGAATATTGTGGACACTCTGAGGCTCCAATAGGACCTTTCTCTTGAATAATATATCCCTTAATGCTACCTCCCACTTTCAGTCTGAGTAGTTATAACAAACTTCAGACATCCAACTGATATCAGGTTTCTTAGCATAATTTCATTTGGGGCTCGTAACTGAAACCATTGTGTTTGTTGTCCATGACATCTTAGACATATGGTATGTCCCTCCTAATTGGCGGCCAAATATTTCTCCTAGGCTTTGGTTTCCCTTTCTGGGAAAGAACAGGCTCCCTTTGACATGCCATGCCATCCCATGGGTATATCATGAACCTCCGTTTCAGATGCTCTGAATAGTGTCTCGACTGCCTTCCATTTTTAGCACTCAGATGTCCTTTGAATATCTATTATGGGCTGAATTGTGTCCCCCCACCAGAATCCATTTGTTGAAGTGTTAACACCTGGTACCTCAGAATGTCACTGTATTTGAAGACAGGGTCTTTAAAGATGTAGTTAAGGTAAAATCGGGTCATGCAAGTGAGTCCTGATCCAACATGACTGGTGTCCTAATAAGAGGAGATTAGGACACTTACATGTGCACGCACAGGGGGGAAGACCTTACGAAGACACTGAGAAGGTGGCCATCTGCAAGCCAAAGAAAGAGAGCTCTGAAGAAACCCAACTCACCGACACCTTGATCTTGGACTTCCAGCCTCCAGGACTGAGAAAATAAATTTCTGTTGTTTAAACCCCCTAGTGTGTGGTCTTTTGTTACGGCAGCCCGAGCAGAGTAACACAGCATCCTTCTCGGTTGCCCTTGATTAAGCATCCCTTCTCTAGACAATCATCAAATGCCTTTTTGTTGGATGTCACTTTTATTTGTCCTTGAAGGAAGATGTTTCGCCATTTGCCCAAAGACATTAGCCCTGTGGCGCTCCTCAGTTTCCTCCAAAGTGAATCTTATATGTGCCAGGTTGTCTACTTTTTAAAGTCAGACCATCCCATACATTGCCTCCAAATTTGATGAAAATTCCCCTAGCCAGTTTTTCATGATGTGTTAATTAAAATAGAGAAGCCATTTAATTTTTATAGATCGTGCTTAGATTCTAATAACAGTCAGCCTTAGAGAATTTAAAAAGCAGTGAACGGGGTAGAAGGAGCAAGACCTGTGCAGGATTATGGACCCAGGTTGAAATTTGACTGTGTACTTATTCCCTCGGTGGCCTCAGGGAAGTTTTAATCATCCTGAGTCTCTGTTTCCTCAGCGTTACATTAGGGTTACTAGTCCCTACCTCAAAGGGTTACTTGGAGAATTAAATGAGATAACATATGCCAGGCTCATGGCAAGTAGTACCACATAATAAAAATTAATCCTCTTGCCCCAAAGGGAATGAAAGTCCCTTTGAAATATGACTACAGATTCTTTTTAAAAACAACAACAGCTAAAGTGTTTTATAGTTAAAGAAGGGGGAGGAAGAACATCTGTTTATGGTGCCCTTTGGTGAAACAACATTCATTTAAATTCAAGGGCAATGATGTAGCCCTAATTCTCTAGACCCTGGAAAGCAGTTAGTTGGAAATGCACCATTGTTTAGCGTCTCTGGAAGGAAGGGGGTCCTTGATGAGCTTTAAACACTTAACACGTGGTAAAAACACTTTACCACATGACTCAGCTCTAAAGACTTGTTTGCATCTTTCCTTTTTTTCTGATCAAAATAATAATGGTAATGCTTAGTTCACTAAGAAGAAAATTTATGCCTAACAAATTATTTATGGGAAGTTTTTAAATAATACACCTAGAATACCCATATTTATGCATTTACACACATACTTACTCACATCTACCTATCAGTAAGAAGTACCATGTCAATGCGAAAGATTTCCGCATTCATATTTGATTGAATTCCACAGACACGTGGGTACTAACTGTCGGCAAATTTCTCTCATGCTTCTGAATGGAGAGGAGACAAATAAATTGAATGCAGTCGTGCCCTCAAGTCCTGGCCATAACTCTGCTATTAAAAATGGAATTTGAACTCAACATCACATGATTTTAAAGCTCTTAGAAAGGTGCTGGGTGAACAGTAAATGGAGTAGAACAGCTGCTGGCCCCTCACATCTCTTTTCTAGTTAACTGCTACTGACGAAACTGGTTAGTCCCCTCAGTCTGACTGCTCTTGGGAACATGTCCAGGCCAGGAAGATGGTCCCTTCATTAGACTGCATTCTTCTCACTCAGCACTCTGCTCCCTGCTGGTAGGACAAAGCCTGAGTATTAGTTCCTCCCTGCTGTGCTGCTAAATTGAGGGGGTCTGTTATTAATCCACACACTCTTCAGAAAAGAAAAGAAATCAATCTATCCAGATATTTTAAATAATAACACATCAGCAAGGTGATATTCCACCAACACAAATGACGAGCGTCCAGTTCATTTATGTCTTTTTCCCATCAGCTTTTCCAAGATTCAAAGGAAATGTGACTCTTAAAAGTACAAAGCAATTAAAATACAATCCTGTTAAATGTCAATATTTTACATTTCCTCCCTAAAGGCATTAGATTAGAAATAAAATATTTTTATAAGAAACATTTATTAAAGGTATAACTAGGTAGTAGAGGTGATATAGAGATACATATAAAGATGACTATTATTGAATTGGTGAGAATTACTTTGGATACTGTATTAGATACTGTATTTGAATTTGGGGCTGCCGTAACAAAATACCACAGACTGGGTGGCTTAGACAACCGAAATTTATTTTCTCACATTTCTGGAGGCCAGAAGTCCAAGATCAAGGTGTGGGCTGGTTGGGTTTCCTCTGAGGCCTCTCTCCTTGGCTTGCAGATGGTACCTTCTCGCTGTGTCCTCATGTGCTCTGTGTGTGTGTTCTAACTTCTGCTTCATATAAGGGCACCAGTTATATTGGGTGAGGGCCCACCCATATGACTTCATTTAACCTTAAGTACATCTTTAAAGGTCCTATCTCCAAATACAGTCATATCCTGTAACCCTTCCTTCAGAAGGCAACTGGAGGTTCTCTATTAAGAAGGAACCGTGAAGCTAGAAGAACAAGGTTTTGTTTGGATAATATGTATCAATGGCAGTTGCATTCAGTAAAATAAAGACCAAAGAAGAAAACTGTGAAACCTCCCCATGTGCACTCTTGATCATTCAACAATTTAAGAGAATTTGAAAACGCTGGATTGAAATGTAGTTATTTTGTATACAGTAGTTCCCCTTACCTGCGGTTTGGTTTCGGTTTCACTCTCTGAGGTTTCAGTTACCCGTGGTCAAAACGATAAACGATTCATAATATTTTTTTGCTTTCTAAAAAACTTTTATTGGAGTATAGTTGATTTACAATGTTGTGCTACTTTCTGCTGTACAGCACAGTGAATCTGTTATGCAGATACATATATCCACTCATTTTTAGATTCTTTTCCCTTACAGGTCATTACAGAGTATTGAGTAGAGTTCCCTGTGCTATACAGTAGGTCCTTATTAGTTATCTATTTTATATATAGTAGTATGCATATGTCAATCCCAATCTCCCAATTTATCGCCCCCCTTCCCCCTGGTAACCATAAGATTGTTTTCTATAATACATCTGTAACTCTATTTCTGTTTTGTAAATAAGTTCATTTGTACCATTTTTAAAAAATTGTGTGCTGTTCTGAGCATGATGAAATCCCGAGCCGTCTTGCTCCATCCCGCCTGGGATCCCCAACCATTGGCATCCTCTGCTCCTGACACCCAACCATCACCGCCGTTGTGGCTCAATGACCCAGGATCACCTGAAGCACACACACAGTCAGAAGGGCAATAGTTGCCTAATGCTACGTCGCAATGCCTGCGTCATTTATCTCACTTCATCTCATCAGGTAGGCATTTTATCATCGTACCTCACAAGAATAAGGGTGAGAGCAGTACAATAAGATCTTTGAGAGAGAAAAAAAGACCACATTCACATAACTTTTAATACAGTATATTGTTATAATCCTTCCACTTTATTATTAGTTATTGCTGTTAATCTCTTACTGTACCTAACTTATAAATTAAACTTTATCATAGGCATGTATAGGAAAAAACATGTATGTATAGGAAAAAACGTAGTATATATAGGGTTTAATACTGTCTGCAGTTTCAGGCAACCACTGGGGTCTTGGACTATATCTCCCTTGGAGAAGGGGGAACGATTATATGTACAAAGTGGAGGTCACGTGGTTGGAAAATTGAGCACCAGACAGGGTCAGGGCTTCTTTACTTCTCATATCCATCCAAGTACCCTGAGACCCATTCCTCCTTGGAACCAGATAGAACCTGAGAGCCCATCAGTCCAACCTCATTAATCCTACAAGTGAGGAAGCTGAGACCCTTGGAGGAAAAGCTTGCCCAAGATCAAAAGGATGTAACACAGTCAAGGCTACAATTTCGACTCACAGCTTCATGACAGTGCCTTTTTCACCACATCATATTTCCTCTTGCTCTGAAATTCTTTGGCTGTTTCTGGAGGTGTTTTTGTTGTCAAACCACCAGTATATTGCCCTCCTTACAACGTATATATTTATATATATTTTAATACTGTATAACGCAATTATATATACTATAAACAATAATATATACACTGTCCTCTTTATATTTTATGTATATTAAAATATAAGTATAGTATACTATATAACATATATTACATAACACACTAATACAATTGTTTTATATCGTGTATATATTTTGTGTTGTACATATAGCGCCACTAGTTCATCAGGCTCTGACTCTGTCAGGGCAGCTGCTCTGCAGTGTCCCCTCTGGCTCCTCATTAACTCTCCATCATCACCCCCACCAACCTCTTTTGCCGGACAATCCCACAATGTTCCCCCTGTAGCTCCAAGAAAACCACGCTTGACTCCCTTGTCAAGGTCTTTTCTCATCCATAATGCTTTGCATCTGTTCTCCTCTGCTTTCTCTGTTTCTCAGATTCTACAGAGGATCTGGTTCCTAACTGTTTGCCTGTACTTGAATCCCCTACTTCCCCAAACTCAGGTGTGTTCTCCTGGTGTTTTTATATTTCCCTGGGCTTCTGACCTGGTTTTTACCTGGGGCCCTATCTTATTATCCTGTAATCTTGCTGTGATACAAAAATCTGATCTGAGGCAATTTTATAATAAATCACTATAGCACACAGGAGGAAGTTAAGGAATTCTGGCTAAAGACACTTCTCCTTTATGTTCTTTAATCCTGAGTAACATTTTCCAAGCCAAAAAAAAAAAAAGAAAACGGATAACAATATGTCTTAGTTTTAGTTTTCCATTCTTGCTATTTTTATTTTTTCCTTTTTCATTTAAATCACTAACCCAGTTCCTCCCAACCCAATGGACCCAACCCAACAATTATCCTCTGGGTCCTCTCTCCTTGGGTTTCATCGAACAACCAAGTATTCAACACAAGCTGAGAACTGTGAACATAAAGTCATTGGATAACTGTAACACCAATCCCTGCCAACTATAAATGCCTTAATTAATTCATAGTTTATCTGTTTGAAAAGTCAGCTAGTTCAGTTTTGTGTTTTACACAGACATTATTTTCTTTTCATCATGCTGAAAGCCAAATTTGGTTTTAGTGCAAGCTACGCTCTACTGAAACATTAGAATCATGAAACCAACCTCCAGAAGATCTAAACATGGGTTTAGATCTAAACATCTAGATTTGAGGCTGGCTTACTTCAATTTGCCCCGAAGTGGTAATCTAACTAAATTTCTCTTAAAAGCCAGGCAGATATTTGTTTTGGTTAATTTTCAAGGACTGAGTTTTTGGCATAAAAAAGACATTGTGAGAATAAGAAATTCAAGTGACTAATAGTAACACATATCACTGCAAACTCTCTTGTACCGTCTTTTGACTTTTCCACTGATTATGAGAAACAGCAATGTCCCAGCTCATGCGCAGAGTCAGTGGCAGAGCAGAGAAAGCTCCACTGGATGGGAGGTACTCTGTCCAGGCAACTTTGCTTTGTTGTGCTTTTTCCATCTGCGAAAGGTTGTGAATTATACTCTACCGGCTAGGAGTTAAGTCTAAAGAATGTGTCTATACTGAAAAGTCTAAGCGTAATACAAGGGGAAAGGTTTACTACAATGAACACATAAAGCAAGATGAGCCTGATTCACCTACTAACGTTCTTTCTTTTGAAACATTTTTTAAACATTATACAGCCCAGTTACCCTTTTCTACAATTTACAAAATAACCATAAAGGTGACATCTTGGAGGAAGGAAGAGTGTGGTCTCTGTATGCAGACCACCTAGGGATATGCCCTGCCACTTATTTGCTGATCTAACTTCTCTGTGTCTCAATTATTTCATTTGTAAAATGGAGATAATCCTATCACCCTCTTTTTTGTTGGTGCGAGGACTAACTGAATTAATACATGGATAGCGCTTAGAACGGTTTCTAACACGTGGTAAGCATTACACATACACAAAGTTAATTGATATACGTAATTTAATGGTCAGTCTCACATGTGAGGTTTAATGAAGAGTCTTATTGTTATTTTTCTTATTGCATTAATGTGAAATTATTTATATACTGATTACAAATTATCCTCCAGAGACTATGGATTGAAATAGTATATAACGGTCTAATATTCTACATCTGGCCTTCCCGATGATATTTATTTTGCAAAAATTATGCAGGGTAGCATTATTGGGGTTTTAACACAGGGAGAGCTGGGTAGAGAAAGAGGCAAGGTAATAAAGGCAATTAAGTATAGTGTTTATCAGTAACCGACAGTCTCCAGGGGACCATTTACATAATAACCTCAAACTACACCTCCACAGATCCTGGGGCACAGTAGCTTCTCGAAGCTGAATTTCATGAAACCAGCCACTGAAAAGGAACTTCCATGGAAAGACTGTTTGGGGCTGAGGCTACTGACTAAAACACCAACTTTGGGGAAATACATTTGGGAAAACCCTGATTCATAAAATTAGAGAAACCACACTCTGCATATTTATTATTTTAAAGTCTATCCAAGAGGGGAATCAAATCAAAGAGGACTTATTTTTATTAAATAAGATTCTAGAATTTGTTGCTAATTAGGGGCCTTTAAAAACAGTTATAGGATTAAAGGTTCAACTTGAACAACTTCTTTCTTTCTTTTTTCATCCGCTTTACCAAGCACATATATTTTGAACCACTCAAGCAGATCACATCAAAAAGATATTGAAGAAATTTGTTCTCTCTTATCACAGATAATTTTTACAGAAAGGACAGTTTTAATTACTTTTTCAAAGTGGATTTGGTACTGAATATACTGAGAGTATAAGGACTATACTGCTGAAATTTTTACAAACAATGTTAAGTACATGCTGTGTAGTAATCAATTTAAAAGCTCATTTTTCAGGTAGTAAGAAGGTAATTGGTTTCCTCAAAAATATTAAATCATTTTAATAACTGTTTAAGTTAAAGATCTGGCCTGTGGCTTCAGAAAGCCAAATACTTGCCTGATTAACATCATGTAGAATAAACACCTGATAATTAATACAAATTTCATTTTTCATTCAAAAGTATACCGTTCATTATTCATGGCCCTCCTCAGATACCAAAACAGTGCTTTATTCCTCCTCTTGGAGCTAGTCAACCACTAGATTTTAAACATTTGAATATTTCTGTGCTACAATCTTTTTGCCCATAAAACAATTATTTCTGAATCTATTTTATATCATAAACAATAAAGGTTACAAATTTCTTTGAACTGTTCACATGGAACAATTTCCTAAATACATTATCATACAACCTCAGAACAAGGAGAGACAATTGAAGTCCTGATAGTTTCTGGACCGTTTTTCCACCATCTGTGGGCTCTGGTATTTTGTGTACATTATTTCTAATTATTCTGGGACAGGAAAAATTGTTATTTATACCCACATGTATATTTATCTCTCTTTTCTTCTAAGGATGGTGGAATATGGTGATGGAAGGATGTGGGTAGGCAAGCTTGGAGGGACTCAGGCCAAGTTAAATAAATCTGCATTAAAAAGAGGGAGATTGAGAGCTATGGTAAAGAGCTGGGAAGATTTACAAACCGTACTTGGCAAGAAACAAGAGAGGAGAAAAATGATTTTGGAAAATATGGAAATAAAATACAGTGGAGGGTGCGATGTAAGCCCCTCCTCCCATTTCCCATACAAATTTTGAGTAAAACCACTCTACTAAAATGGTATGGTCAGAGTGGAGTCTTCACCGTGAATGTGAAGGGGGGTTGAACTGGCACTCTGAGCACAAACGGATGGTGTCCAGGACTGCTGCTTCTGGACTACACTACCACACCTCTGAAGCCAAATATTGACCCCATATTGTAGAAGACGATCTGGGGCTCTGAAAAACTCCGTGGGATTCTCAGGGTCACCTTCTGGTCAAGCAGCAGAGTTGAGGTTTGAGTCAAGTTCCCTCCAGCTTCTCTCCATGTTCTTTCTGCTGATTATTTCCTATCCACTGAGAGACATTGTCCCCTAGACTGAGCTCTTAAGATTAATTCATCTGCTTCCCAAAGCCTAACAGTGCTTAGAACATCATAAATGTTCAGTAAAGCATGTGTGACTAATGATAGGTGTAGATATTTCATGGTGGCCCTAGACTGTGAGCTTCCGGAGGGCAGTGTTGTCCTGCTGTTCTGCCTTCCACTGCATTCTTAGCACTTAGCCCAGGACCTGACACAGAAGAGGAGCCAAGCAAACGTTAGAAGAATGAGTTCTCAGATAACCAGTATCTAGTCTGCAGGTTCTTTCAATTCTTAACCATTTTTTGTCATCCATTTTCAAGATGATAACTTTCTAGTGGAATAGTCAAGTATGGCAACTTTTCAGATTTTTAATAATGTTACAACTATGCTTAAATTGAAAACATCTTCATCTGCAATCTACCTTTCTATTTCCAGAATTTGCATCCCATGATAGATATAATGAATATCCATGGTTGAATTTTACAGCCATGCTTCCTCATCAGCATATCCAACAACTTTGGGCATTCTGAGACAGAAGGATTTAGCAATAGATTCCGAAGTCTTCACCATTCAGTTCTTTTAAAGTGTATCATTTTTTCATGAAGATTATACTTCTAGGTCAAAATGTATGAGTCTTTGCTGGATGCCGCACGGATTCTAACACTGGGCTTTTTCATTTGACTGCATGATTCATTTCAAAGGAAAGATTTCTGATTTCAGCCTGTGGCTTAGAGCCCTAGATATTATCTCAGCATGGGCATGTAGAACATAAATGCCATTTCCAGCACTGTGCAACACAGCAGGGCATGAGTAGCTTGCTGACAAATAAACTTTCCTAGGAGCAAGATATGAAATAAAACCTTGGAGAATTTAAACTTAAGAGCTAGTTTTGTTTACCCTTGCCAGGTTAATCAGATGCATCCTATCACATTGATTCTTCCGCTCTCATAACACCCTGTATCACTTCTAATAGAACTTACCAAAGGCGTAATTTCACAATTATTTGTATGATGCTGTGATGAATGGCTACCTCCCCTTACAAGATTATCAGATGTCTGACTCTAAGCTGTTATTATCGGTTGATTGTTTGGTTCACTATTACATCTGCATAGCCTAGCACAGGGCTTAAGTATTCAATAAATGTTTCTCAGTGGATAAAATGAATGATTTTACATTTATAACTGGACAGGGTCTGTTTCCTAGAAGAAGCATGAACAGCGGTAGTTCTTAACTTGGCTCCAAACATAGCCCTAAACCAATAGAATCAGAATCACTGTGGATGGTTAATAAAAAGCAGAGTCTTGGGCTTTGAATCAGAATCTCTAGGGATAGTGGCATGGCAATCTACCCTTTAATTACAGACTCCAGATAATCTCAGACATACTAAAACTCGAAAACCCACTGCTACTCAGTTCTTTTATTTGATAGCATCGTGCACTTCAAAGGGAAGATTGCCATTTTCAGGCTAAGAATTAGAGCCCCAATGTTATCCGGCACCCATATATCGAAGGCAAATGCCACCAGAGAAAGTCAAGAGTTCACTCAACACTGGTCGCACTGTATGTAGACTTGCCTTCGCCACGTGTGTTACTTCCATTCATCTGCTTTACTTTAAGAGGGCATGAGTTCTAACAAAAACCTGTGCTTGAGATTCTGGAATTCTCATTCTCTGGGGACAGACATGCAATTCTTCTCATCAGTCAAGAAGCACTGCGGGGGCTTCCCTGGCGGCGCAGTGGTTGAGAGTCCACCTGCCGATGCAGGGGACACGGGTTCCTGCCCGGTCCGGGAAGATCCCACATGCCGCGGAGCGGCTGGGCCCCTGAGCCATGGCCGCTGAGCCTGCGCGTCCGGAGCCTGTGCTCCGCAACGGGAGAGACCACAACAGTGAGAGGCCCGCGTACCGCAAAAAAAAAAAAAAAAAAAAAGCACTGGGGACAAACATTTCCAAGCCAAGTGTGTACATTTGATGTGAAAAGCACACCTCCAATTAATCATCTTGTTCCCGGCTGGAACACTTTCCCCAGAATTACTGCAAGAATGATTGAAGGACCATTCTCACCTGTTTTCCAGGCACAAAGGATTCATACTAATTTTGTCTTTGACCTTCTTTCCCTAATTTGGTGTATTTGTTTATTGTTGTCAGATTGTAAGCTAGACACTTCTCAATCAGGTAGCTGTAATGGGCAAAATGTTGACTCATTTTGTAAGACATCTGGAGAGGGGGAAAGTGTTTTGTTTACTGAATTTGAATTATGAAAGGTGGGAGTGTTTCAAAAAACAAAAATAACCATATTGCTTATAATTTGTGCTCCCGAAATGCTGTTTAATAGCCAGACCAAGTCAAATAACACTTTGTTCCCACTTGCTAACAGTGAATTTCCAGCGGGGCTGGTTTCACAGAGTAAACCTAACACAGTCTTCCATTCTCCTTTACCTGTTTTGCTATATTTCAAGAGCATGTCTGCTCTTTTTTTGGAAAAGCTTGTTTCCATCCATCATGTTCTCCCTTATGTAAAACCTAAAACAACTTTTGTCTTTTCTTCTCAGATCTTAAACGAAGCAATCGATTATGACTGCATGAGCGAACTCTTTACACTTTAATGAATTCTTTATCTTAGAGGAACATGTTGTGTTTTATGCTTCAAAAGGGGCGGCAAAAAATGAACCTCAAAGTCAAATTCATCCAAATGTCTGTTGTAATTAGGGTGGGTTTAAACATTGCCATTCATCAGCACTAAAAAAGCAGTGTAACCTTTCGTAAAATTTATAGTTCTGAACTATCTCACCATTACCCGTCAAGCATATTTGAATTTTCTGAGTCTCCCTTTGGGTAAATCTTCTGAACCCTCTAGCAAGAGCTTTTGTTTTGTTGGAAATACAGCTCCCATGGGACTGCCTAGTTTCCCAGCCCCCATGGGACTGCCTAGTTTCCCAGCCCCATGAATACTTGGAATGAGAAATCTCCTTTTTTTCTGGAAGTATTGTGCATAGAATAGATGCCAGCCATAGATAGCACCTTCTTGAAAGTGTGAACAGAGCCTTAGTTATATTAATACATCTCTGCCTCCCTATCAGGTGTCAAACCTGGCAAAGGGAACTTGATTAGAATGAAGACATTTTCCAAGTTGACTAGGGGTAAACGAAGCCAGCTGTCACAGCAAAATTACCCAGTACCAGATGGTGGTCACTGTTGAAAACCAAGGACATGTCTGTAGATGGATAGTTAATCCACCTTAGAGAGGATGAAATGGTTAGGTCAAGTGTCCACTTCTTTTCTAATAGAAAATGGGAAAAAGTACTTAGAATTTGTGCTACAACATGAAATAAGAAAAACTCATGCAAACGTCTAAATGATTTAGCACTTTTTTCTCATGACTTTAAATTCAAAGATAAGGACACAACCTAAAATGTTGAGATGATAACAGACCCAAATTAGCACTTCACAGCTGGACACAAATGCAAAGTGAACCAACAGTTTTCATTGTCTTGTCACCTGCAGCTAATATAAAGCATACATTCTCCCTTTCCCTCCCCAAAACCCTTTCCCAGTTTCCTGCCCAGACCGTCATCCTTGGTGACAGCTTGCTACACCAGAGGTTGTCAGAATGTGAGCCCTATGCCAGTGGCATCAGTAGCTCCTGAGAATTTATGAGAAATATAAAATTTCAAGTCCCACCCTAGACCCACTGAACCAGAAACTCCGGGATAAAAGCTTGGCAACCTGTGTTTAAAAGAGCCCTCGAGGTGATTTTGATGTTCACTAAAATTTAAGAACTACAGGCCCAGGTCATGTGTCACACTGACCTTAATTACAATTTGTTTTATTTGCCTTTAAGATTTTCTCATTTTATAAGTAGCATAAGGGGAACAGGCGTCTAGGTGAATGAGAGAGGGGTCCTACAATCCAACAACTTTGGGATGTTAAGGGTTGCAAAATGTAAACGTTCTGCTGCTTCTCCATCCTTATTTTCTTGATTTCTCCACAAGATATCGATGGCATGTAGGTGCTTTCATGAATCCTTAGGCTCCACACTTTCTACATTTTATAAGAAGGCCTGATAAGTTCCCCTTCTCCAATTCAATAAGATTTTGTCTACTTTTTTCCAGTAGTTTCCAATTAACAAATTCTTAGAATTTCTTTTATCATCTCTAAAGTTTTCTCCCACTACATTAAATACTTATTTTATTAAATACTTATTTACAGCAACAGTTCTCAATTTTGACGTCATATTAGAATCACATAGGGGAGCTTTTCAAAAAAATTCCCAATGCTGGAATGTACTCCAAACTAATTAAATTGAAATATCTGGGAGTACGATCTAGACATCAGTACTTTTTTTTTTTCAAGCTCTTAATTGTGCAGCCTGAATTCAGAACCACTATGTTATAGAATATATATGCAACCTATTTTAACATCTTTCTTTATTAATCTTGGAATTTAATTCAGGATCTGGTTATATGAACACCCATGTATCAAATACTCTTTTTAATCCATTAATCACATTAAAAAAAACTCCATATACTTGTGCAGGCAAAGAAAATGACTAAACAGAATACTTTCTTCTTGGAATTCAATATCAACAAAAGTTGACAATGCCTTACTTAGGTCAGTGATAGTAGTCTACTGAAAATATGATTTTTTTAGTAAAGGCCAGTATTAAAAGAGGAGAAATAAAAACTCATTAATAGAAACAAATTTTTGGACTCTTTTCTTATATTTACAACTTGTTTCTGATGCAGATTAGCTTCAAAAGAAGGTCTCGAAAGCTGAGTGCTACCATGTGAGTACATCCCTCCCTAAGAATGTAAGAGAGAATAGGGAGCCACAAGCTATGTGAGAATACAATCTCAGGCTCCAAGTAGAAAACAGAAGCTGCTTATCTGAGAGTTCACAGATATCTACTTTCTGACATTTCTACTAAGGCTTCAGTCACTCTTAAGATGCAATTTTTAAAAATATAATGGAAAGGAGCTTTCGTTCTTACCAATGTATTTACATTGCATAACATCCTGGGTAATCATGTCCAGAGGAGCTCAAATATATGAAATGCAGAAACTTCAACCTTGATCATATGATGCTGGGAAGCACAAGCCAGCAGAAGCAAAGTCATGTTTTCCATAGAAAAGCAAGTCTGACTCCAGTGGATTTATATTAAGAAACTGATACATTTAAAAGAAATGAAGGAACACAAAGCATTTCTACGGAAGTTTAAGATTTATGCTTATTGAGCATACGGGACACTCATGATCATATAACCGGTTTGTGGTACAAAGGAGAATATAAAGAATCCCAGAGTTATCTGCCATAGCCCTTAATTTCACTGCCTAGTCAGGGGTCGGCAAGCATTTTCTGTAAAGAGGCACATAGCAAATATTTTCTGCTTTGCAGATCATACCGTCTGTTGATACTACACAACTCTGCCACTGTGGAACAGAAGCAACCACAGACAATAACGGTGAGGTTGGGTTCCAGTAAAACACATTTTACAGAAACAAGTAGCTGGCCAGCCCTGGCTAACAGGGCAGGCATGGCTGCACGCTGGTCTAGTGCATCATTTCTTTTTTTCTTTTTTTTTTTTTTTTTTTTGTGGTACGCGGGCCTCTCACTGTTGTGGCCTCTCCCATTGCGGAGCACAGGCTCCGGATATGCAGGCTCAGCGGCCATGGCTCACGGGCCCAGCCGCTCCGCGGCATATGGGATCTTCCCAGACCAGGGCACGAACCCGTGTTCCCTGCATCGGCAGGCGGACTCCCAACCACTGCGCCGCCAGGGAAGCCCCCTTTTAAAAAAAAAAAAAATTAGTTAATTAATATTTTTGGCTGCATTAGGTCTTCGTTGCTGTGTGCGGGCATTCTCTAGTTGAGGCGAGCAGGGGCTACTCTTCGTTGCGGTGCGCGGGGTTTCTCGTTGCGGTGGCTTCTCTTTGTTGTGGAGCACAGGCTCTAGGCCTGCAGGATTCAGTAGTTGTGGCTTGCGGGCTCTAGAGCTCAGGCTCAGTAGTTGTGGCGCACGGGATTTGCTCCTCCGCGGCATGTGGGATCTTCCCGGACCAGGGCTCAAACCCGTGTCGCCTGCATTGGCAGGCAGATTCTTAACCACTGCACCACCCAGGAAGCACCATAGTGCATCATTTCTATGTGTGACCACACAACTCATCTGCCTTGAAAGTCCCTGCCTCCACCCACCCTCCTATGCTGGTGCGGCCTTGAGATCTGTCGACAGATCTGAGTCTTCTTACCACTCCTCCAAGGTAATTGGATCCATTTCACCTTTTAGGCTGAGGACTGTAAAATCATGATCTCTAGGATAAAGCAGGCTCTTATAGCCTGAAAGCTTTTCTTATCATGCCAATTGCCTCCTCTGTACTTCCACTTAGATATTCCGTGGGCAGCTCAAACTCAACTCAAAAGCCATTGTTTTCCTCAGAAGACCTGCTCCTCATTGTGGACTTTCTGTATAAAGAATGGCCCTCCCATCTACACAGTTATCCAAGCTGAAGACCTGAGAATTAGAGGCAACCTACAGGGCCATGGCAATGACTAGGTAAGATGTGGCAGCTGCATACCATAGACTACTTTTCCGTGCTAGGCAGCATCAAAAGCCATGAATTTCAGATCCATACGGCAGCATGAATGAATCTCAAACACCCAGTGCTGGAAGTGCCAAAGGTAAGAAACCAAACATGCTCTGTGATGTAGTACCATTTGTGTAATATAAAACTCATTCAGGGCTTCCCTGGTGGCGCAGTGGTTGGGAGTCCGCCTGCCGATTCAGGGGACACGGGTTCGTGCCCCAGTCCGGGAGGATCCCACATGCCGTGAAGCGGCTGGGCCCGTGAGCCATGGCCGCTGAGCCTGGGCGTCTGGAGCCTGTGCTCCGCAATGGGAGAGGCCACAGCTGTGAGAGGCCCACGTACAGCAGGAAAAAAAAAAAAAAAAAAACCCAACCCATTCAATAATAAAAACAACACTGTTTTTCAAAGATATAAAAATTCTGGTTCATAAATCAAACGCACTGAAGTGGGGGCCCTTGAAGTGGAGGCTGGGGAAAAAAAGAAAAATGATATCAACAAAATAAGAGAAGAAACTTACCAGAACAATGATGACAGTAAGCCATAATGATTAACTCAATTCTCTGTACTTAAAAATGTTTTTTTGAAGTAGAAAAGACTGCAAGGCTGCAAATCATATGTGCCACTAAAATGGGTGAAGCAAATAACTATTTGCCAATCATGATGTTTAAAAATTTAACGAGACGCAAGAAGAGATATGGAAACATATGTATATGTATAACTGATTCTCTTTGTTATAAAGCAGAAACTAACACACCATTGTAAAGCAATTATACTCCAATAAAGATGTTAAAAATAAATAAATAAAAAGCAAAAAAAATAACAAAATTGAGGTTACATAATAATGGAAATTTGAACTATTTAGATCTTTTTCAGTTATATAGCATAAACTTTTGTTCATCTCATTATTAAATTATTCTACCACAAATGAAACTTTCTAGAGTTTACTAACGAAGCCTGACATTAGCCCACTTCGTGATGCAAATGTCTTTAAATCTGCTGCTGTAATGAGCTGTCCAGATGTGGTGCAGGGTATCAAGACACACACCACATGCAGCAAAGCATGATTCAACCAGACACACACCATGACATCATCGCATAAGCCTTCTTTAGATAACATAGATCACATAAAAGTTTATAAGCAGAAACTCGAGACGCTAAGTTGTCATTTCAATTTGGAAAATTATTGCTTGATCAAAATATAGATATATTACTTTTTATTCTCTGCAAGAATAATTCAAAGTGAAAACACCACCAGTGGCTGCTAAAGGGAGCACAAGCCACCTGAGGGATGATTAAACTGGCCAATCTCTAATGTGTGCCTTAATGAAATTTTTGAACTTTGTGGTCAATGATACAAACTCTTGAAAAAATTATTTAGGTACTAAAGCTGAATATATTAGATGTGAGAACAAGCCACAACTTTTATCAATGCAAGCATGAAAAACAGCAAAATGGTATTTTATTTTATTTATTTTATCTTATTTTATATTTTAGAAATATGGTATAGATCTTTTAATTTGTTACTATATTTTCACTTTTCTGTTGGTTTCAGTGGCATCATATAGAAAGACAGGACTAAATATAGATTATCCCCCAGCTCTTTAAAATCATGTTAATTCTATTTCTCTCAAACCAGTAAGCATAGGCAAACCCAACATCAAAATCATTCTTAGAACAGAAACAAACTCACAGACGTAGAAAACAAACTTAACGGTTACCAAAGGGGAAAGAGCGGGGAGGGGGGGATAAATTAGGAGTTGGGGATTAGCAGATACCAACTAGCATACATATATATAAAATAGATAAACAATAAGGACCTACTGTATAGCACAGGGAACTATATTCAAAATCCTATAATAGACCATAAAGGAAAAGAATTTGAAAAAAAAATGTATATATATGTATAACTGAATCACTTTGCTATACACCAGAAACTAACAAAACATTGTAAATCAACTATACTTCAGTTAAAAAAAAAAATTCTTAGGAAAAACTGCAGTGTGGACAAAGGCCATTTCAAGGCCTCTGTATGTTCCCTTTCCTTTTCCCTTCCTCACTACTTGTCCCCGCCTGACCACCACACAAGGTCCTTGTACCACTGTTCCCCACTTCTGCCAACTTATTTCAGGCATGTCTCCTTCCTTTCCTTCATTCCTTCAGAATATCCTGTGCTCTGTCGCAAGAGACACTGTGCGTAAGTGCTTTACAAACTGCAAGTCACATTACAAGGCCTTTTTCATTACCTACAGTGATCAATATTAAGTAGGCTAAAATAAATATTCATTATTTTTAAATAATAGAAAATTTAATTGGAGGAGGTAGGAAGGAAATATTGAGAATGAGTCTCTTCTGCTCTTTCATTTCCAGGTATGTTGGCAGAGATTGCTAGTAAGCTGATGTGTTACTGCCTTTCCTGGCCATGTCTGGATTTTCATAGAAGGCAAGATACTCTAATCCTAAGGAATTTAAAGATACGGATGTCTAATGGTAAAATTCCAGACCCTGGACTTTCGGCTAGGAGGGAAGAGCTGGAGCGGAGAGCATCCTGGAAACACCAGCTAAGCCACACACCACACAGTACTGGCTGCCACTCAGCTCAGTCCAAGTTCTATAAATATTGGCCTGGCATTGGAGAAAAAATCCAAAAATAAACGGTGATTATATAAATTCTAATTTTATGTGTGTTGACAAGTTTCTGTGACTCTATATCCTATTTCTTTTTAATAAATTTATTTATTATTTATTTATTTATTTATTTTTGGCGGCATTGGGTCTTCACTGCTGCGCACGGGCTTTCTCTAGTCACGGCGAGTGGGGGCTTCTCTTTCCGGTGGCTTCTCTTGTTGCAGAGCACGGGATCTAGGTGCACGGGCTTCAGTAGTTGTGGCACGTGGGCTCAGTAGTTGTGGCACACGGGCTTAGCTGCTGCACAGCATGTGGGATCTTCCCGCACCAGGGATTGAACCCGTGTCCCCTGCACTGGCAGGCGGATTCTTAACCACTGTGCCACCAGGGAAGTCCTTTATATCCTATTTTGAACAGTCAACACTTTGTCTTAAATTCCTGTCTTGTCAGACTTTACAATATGGGGACTTTGTTATTAAAACTAATCTGGGTGGACATAGATGATGTTACATTTTAAGCCATCTGAATGTATATTTTATATCTTTAACTGGAATTTGTTACTGCTGTTTTAGATTTTTTTTTACTGTTGTTATTTAATGATAAGGCTAAAATTATTCATGTTTTGAAATCTCATTGGAAATGACAAGCTATGAACAACTGTCTTTCATCCAAACCATTAGAACAATGACACATGTTGACTCACTGGGGTCTTGTTACATCCAGTCTGGACTTTAGACTATAAATTCAAGCCAGTTTCCTCAACCTAAAGTGCTGTATCACCATATTTGGGCAAGGACTGTAGTGGTTCTATTATAAGCTTCTAGACTGGGTCTAGACGTTGAAAATTTGAAGCAAATTTTTTTTTCTATATACAAAGCTAAATCACCATATATTTGGTACCCATTAAGTAAACAAGTTCATTTTAATGTAACCCTATATTAGAGTTTAAAATATATGGGGACCTTTTAAAAAATAATGATGTTAAAATGCTTTTCCCCACCCTCACCCCTTAATTGATGCTGTAGGTAGAAGCAACCCAATATCTCTGCTGGACCTTAGATGTAGATGGGTATATCTTTGCTTATCCTATGTTAAGGGTGGAAACAGTTCTATCTCTATGTTGGGTACCCTTTTAATAACTGAGTCCTACCATTTAGGGCAGATTTACAGGTTCAAAATACAGTTGGCTTTCCTAGGAGACAGAAGGAAGTACTATTTTATGTCCTTAACTTAGGGATACACTCTCATGAACCCTTTCTGATATGATTCCCATATAAGAATTTGCTCAGTCATTTTATTTAGCAAATAGTTATTGAGTCCCTTCTATGTGTCAGGCACTGAGCTGAGTACTGGAGGTACTGGCAAAAACAAGACAAATATCATCCCTACCCTCATGGAGCTTATAGTCTAATGTCAGAGACTAACGTTAAACAAATAATTATATAAATATCCATTTAAATGACAATAAGGGTCATAAAAGTGGGAGAAAAATAAAGTACTATTATAATGCATAATAGGGACATATACTCTGATTTGGGGAATTAGTGAAAAACTGAACTTAAGCTGAAGCTTGGTGATAGCCAAAGAGGGAGGGGAAGAGTGTATCAGGCAGAGCACATGCAAAGGTCTGAGTTTGAAATGATCTTGAGGGAATTCCCCAGTGGTCCAGTGGTTAGGACTCTGCAATTTCATTGCCTAGGGCATGGGTTCATCCCTGGTAGGGGAACTAAGATTCCCCAAACCTTGTGGCATGGCCTAAATAAATAAATTAATAAGTAAGAAATGATCTTGAGCTTCCTGGGGACTGAAAGAAGGTCACAGGGTGAAGCATAGTGAGTGATGGCGAGAATGAGGCTGGTCTTTGTGTCATGACACAAAACTTCTATATCACTTTAAATCATTAAAAAAAAAACTAAGTTACAGAAAAACATACATTTTAAATCCCATATTTGTAAAAAAAGAAAACAAAAAAAACTGTATATTTTTTTCATAGGTCAAACAAAACATCTAGAAACATATATGCCAAATTCTGAAAGTGATTTCCTTTGGGAAATGAAGTCGATCAAAGGAAAATGTGGATTTGCACTTTCGACTTTACAGATTTCAAATGTGTTTGAATTGATGAACATCTGTTCTCTTTACAGTTTTAACAAAGCAGTCTGTTAGTGTCCCCTTTTTCTTCTCAACAAAAGCATGTGACATCAGGATTGGCAATACTTTCATGTGTGTCATCTAAAATGAGTGATTTTGGGGACTTCCCTGGTGGCACAGTGGTTGAGAATCCGCCTGCCATGCAGGGGACACGGCTTCGAGCCCTGGTCCAGGAAGATCCCACATGCCGTGGAGCAACCAAGCCCATGCACCACAGTTACTGAGCCCGTGCTCTAGAGCCCGCAAGCCACAACTACTGAGCTTGTGCGCCACAACAACTGAAGCCCGTGCGCTTAGAGCCTGTGCTCTGCAACAAGAGAAGCCACTGCAATGAGAAGGCCACGCACCGCAACGAAGAGTAGCCCCCGCTCGCCGCAACTAGAGAAAGCCCGTGCACAGCAGAAGACCCAACGCAGCCAAAAATTAATTAATTAATTAATTAATTAAATGAGTGGCTTTTTCCTTTTTCAGCTATACCCCTGATGATTCTTCAAATTGTTCTATAGTACATGAGGCACCCACACATCTCGCTGCTATGTGAATATCAGTGTAGACGTGTAGGGATCATCAGTCAGGGGTGTGGGTCAACACCCACAGGGAAATTCTATGAGTCTCACGTGCGAATTTTCAGAGAAGAGGCAGAGGTATTCCTAATGCAATGTCAAAAATGAAATCATCGTGAACAGTAGCAATTGGCTTTAAGCTCTCAAGTACCCCTATAGTTTTCTATGTACTAATTTTGGTTTCACTTAGCCAAAGGAGGAAAATACAGTGGTAATTAGTGATATCTCAGTAATCCATCTCTGGAAGTTTTTGGCAATGTGTTTAGAAAATTAAGCATTTTGAAAAATAATTTCCCAAAATGCAAAATAATTTTACTACCTAAAACAAATGAACCCTTTATTCCTGATATTGAGTACACATTAAATAATCCCAAGTGGAGATCTTTTTTTTTTTTTTTTTGCGGTACGCGGGCCTCTCACTGCTGTGGCCTCTTCCGTTGCAGAGCACAGGCACAGGACGCGCAGGCTCAGCGGCCATGGCTCACGGGCACAGCCGCTCCGCGGCATGTGGGATCTTCCCGGACCGGGTCACGAACCCGTGTCCCTTGCATCGGCAGGCGGACTCTCAACCACTGCGCCACCACGGAAGCCCCCAAGTGGAGATCTTTTTGGCGTAAAGCTTGATTTCTTTTTTTAATAGAAAAGAAGACCCAGGTACTGTTTATCAGCTATATAAGCCAAAAAAAAAAAAAAAAAAAAATCAGTCTTTCAAAGCCAAAAATACTTACAAACTTGAATATGTTTAGATTTCTGGGATGGCTGAATTATAATCAACATGGAAAAGAAAACATCACTAAAACATTCTCTTGACCAAAATACACACTCCACCCTTCAGCCACTTCCTCAGGCAAGCATGTGGACAGAAAACTATTTACCCTCCCTGGTCTGCTTGTTAACTAGTCACCATTGTTAATTAGAGGAATCCAGGTCCGTCTGCACAAACAAGTCAATTAAATGTATTGTTAACAGATGTTATGGGCACCTATGATAATTTTATTATCATCCTATCATCTGGAAGCATCATGGGAAATGAAATAGTTTCTACAGAGATTTGTTGTTGAAATGCTACAAAATGCAAAACAACTATGAAACACATCTAAACAAATGAGACCAAATGAAAAGAAAAACTATCCTCCACATTAAGAACTGGGGAGAAATGGAATAAAGATGGTGCTTAAAGAGAGAATAAAATTCCCCCAATATTATGCTAGTTCATGGTGGCAATAAAAACATTAATACTTGGAGCAAGAGTGAGAGTGATTTCACCAGTTCAGCGACTACTAAAAATCTCTGTTCTTACCTTTAAGTCAAATAGATTTTAAACACAAATATTTCTTGAGGCTTGACATTAGTTAAAAAGTGATTGTTCACTGGAGGATAGGAGAAGGGGGGATGTGGATGGGAAAAGGTGAGAGGGCACAGGGCATATTTATAATGTGTATATATATATGTATATATTTTTAAAATAAATTTATTTATTTTTGGCTGTGTTGGGTCTTCGTTTCTGTGCGAGGGCTTTTTCTAGTTGCGGCGAGCGGGGGCCCACTCTTCATCGCGGTGCGCGGGCCTCTCACTATCGTGGCCTCTCTTGTTGCGGAGCACAGGCTCCAGACACGCAGGCTCAGTAGTTGTGGCTCACGGGCCCAGTTGCTCCGCGGCATGTGGGATCCTCCCAAACCAGGGCTCGAACCCGTGTCCCCTGCCTTGGCAGGCAGATTCTCAACCACTGCGCCACCAGGGAAGCCCATGAATATATTTTTAAAGAAAATATTTCATATCATTAGGAAGTCTATTAAGTTCTCATGCTGATGGCTTTAATATTCTCAGTGGATTCAAAAGATGTTATTATGATATTATGTACTTATGCTCCCCAGTGAAATGGCATATTATCTAATCACTTAATTATTTTTTTATATTTCAAGATAGGCATTTTTCTTCCTGAATCATTATATTAAATCAGTTCTCTTAATAAAATTGTTTGTCAAAGTCTCTCTTTATGAAACCAAACTGATGGGATTTACCAATATCAACTAACCAAGAAAATAAACAGCAGTCCTTTTCTTGAAAATGAAGTAGTGGGATTTATATAACCACTTGAGAGAGGCTTAGTCAATCCCTGAGAAGCATAAAGAATTATTCTGGAGTAGATTAAGTGCCTCTACAAGGCATTCTTCCAGCAAAGAAAGAGATAAGCATCATCTATTTGAGTGACAGGGAAGTTTGTCTAACAGTATGACTTGCTAAGGAAAAATTCTCACTCCAAAGACTTTTTACACAAAATGGTGACTCACAGATCTGGGGAGAAGGGAAAGGAAAAGTTCTGAGAAGGTAAACAGACTTCACCTCTTACATATCACCAGTTCATACCTGAGCTGAACTGGTAAGTGTGACACATTTTCCTAGCTGGGTACATACATGATTCCATGAAGATACTTTTGTTTCATGAGCATAAAAAATGAGTGAGAGCGAGAGACAAAATGGATACCTTATATCTAATGAATAGATAATTACTATATCTAAAAATATAGATCATCTTTAGAAAGGATCTCTATGATTCTAACAAGAAGTAACGTGCTTATTTAGAATTGTAATCATTTTTCTAACAATTATCAATGAAGGGTCATAAGTATACAAGTCATTTCTCTTTCCAGTTGCTAAGCTAAAAAGGGTTTCTTGAAACTCTGCTTCATTTCCAGTGAACTACAGTACAATATTGTAGTCTTTAGTTGCTACTGAAAACACAATTATTCCAAGTGGTATGTAGATCCTTCTGTAGGTAAGTGATGCTTCGTAAGGCTCTAAAAAATTATTTATCCCAATAAATTTAAGGTAGAGATGCATTTCTCACAGTGCTTCACTCTCCTTGCTTTTTTTCCCCAGTACCCAGAGGCATAGTAGACATTACGTCTTCCCCCACACCCGCAAGTTCACAGTTGCACACTCAGGCTATTTCAACTCACTTGTACACACTTCTGAGTTATCAATCAGATGGGCATCCAGAAAATAAACATCTTAATTTTTAAAAAGAAGTTTGTGGGACCTAAATGACAAACGAAAAGGATTTGTTTTAAAATTCTGGTACACTCAGCAATGGAATACCGTTCATTTTTTAAAAAATAGTATTGAGTGCACTATTTAATGACATGGAAATAGGTTCATGATTTAGTGTTAGGTGGGAAAAAAATAGTTACCAAATACTATGCTTAAAAAGTATTTATACAGGGGCTTCCCTGGTGGCGCAGTGGTTGGGGGTCCGCCTGCCGATGCAGGGGACACGGGTCTGTGCCCCGGTCTGGGAAGATCCCACATGCCGCGGAGCGGCTGGGCCCGTGAGCCATGGCCGCTGAGCCTGAGCTTCCGGAGCCTGTGCTCTGCAACAGAAGAGGCCATAGCAGTGAGAGGCCCGCATACCACACACACAAAAAAGTATTTATACAGTTATAAGTAGAAATACACATACAGAGATATGGAGATCTGGAAAGTTAGAGCAAATTGATGGTGATTATCTCTTAGTGGTGAAATTAATAATAATTTTTATCACTTTTGTAGAGAGTTTATGTAACTTACGGAAGTACATTTATTTATTTCCGCCCTACTTTTACTCATTTTTCCATGTAGAAATTGAGTTTGGCAACAAGATTTCACATGGCTGCTTTGATGATAGGATATTAATAGTCGTTTTATCATCCTGGTGGTAAAGCCTTATCTTCCACTTCCTAGTATGAGAGCTCTTCTTTCAGAAAGGCCATTCCATAGGCATTTATTCATCATGTGGTGAGTGTAAGTGAAGGGTCAAAATATAAATATTTTAATCACAGCTTCTTTCTTCCAATTAGACTCCCCACTTTTCATCTCTCCACAGCAAATATACTGTCAATATATGACTTTGATAATCAGGAAGAATTAGAATTACAGGAGTCCCTAAGAGAATCTCCAAGGAGGACTAACATATATTGACATGTATACTGACATGTATATGGTAATATATACCAAGTGTTTCATAAGCATGATCTGTGGATTCGAGATCTTAAGTAATGTGCCTGAGGTTGCCTAGCTAAATGGCAGAGCTTGGACTGAAACCTAAGTCTAATTGACTGAAACCCCATACCTTTCCTCCAATAGGTAGCAACCTCCCTAAAATATTTCTTGACCATCTACTTTATGTCTGACACTTTACATACATTCATTTGACCCTCAGGATAACCTCAATGGGTAGTTATTATTATGCCCAATTTACAAATATGGGAACTGTTGTTAAGAGAGTTTGAACAATTTCCCCAAGGTTACACTAGTGCTACAAGGCATACTCAGATTTTAGCTTTTCAAAGCTGAGATATTCCTACTACTGTATAAGTTTGCTAGGGCTGTCATAACCAAATTCTACAGCCTGGTGGCTTAAACAACAGAAATTAAGCTTCTCACAATTCTGGAAGCTGGAGGCCCAGGATCAAGGTGCTGGCAGGTTTGGTTTCCTCTGAGGCCTCTCTCCTTGGCTTACAAATGTCCATCTTCACACTGTTTCCACCTGGTCTCTCCTCTGTGGGCACGTCTCTGGTGTCTCTCTATGTGTTCAAATTTCCTGTTCTTATAAGGACATCATTCAGATTGGATTAGTGTCCACCCATAGGACCTTAATGGCCTCTTTAAAGGCCCTATTTCCAAACAGTCACGTTCTGAGGTACTGGGTGTTAGGACATGAACATATTAATTGGCAGGGCAGCGAGGGTGGGGTAGGGTGGACACAGTTTAGCCCATAACAGGCACACAGTAAGATCATATACAGATCTTTTACATACTTTCTCCAGCTCAGGTTTTTACCTCTTCCAAGGACTGAAAACTTCTTAATCTATGAGTGTGCCTAATTCTAATGTATAAAAGTTTAGAAATACACTCATTGTAGAAAGAGTGATTAAATGGACCGAACTATAGGCAGGAGGATAGACTACTTAGCAGCAAACTATATAACTATGTAGAAAAGGAAGAGATTACGCCCATTCTTGCAATGGTTTATTGTTTCAGCTTCTCCAGGGGATAGCAGAAATACAGGGGCTGATACTTAGACTGTTTTACAAAAACTCAATCTCTGCCCTAGGGTTAGGTGGGGTGATGCCTTAGGGATGTCCATGGCCCCCAGACATACCACCTCCTCACATCCTGTGGGGGGAAACACGGCTGAATGAGTCAGTGGCTAAGTTGGGAATCAACCCAGAGCTTCTGGAATAGTAGGTTCAACATGTAAAAATGAGAATAATCCCCACAATGATTTTCACCCTGAAATAGCTGATTCTAAAGATATGATTCATTCAAAATAAAGCTAAATATTCCACCTACATAATTTTTGAGTCATTAGGAAAAGAGGGTTTTTTGGTATATAAAAATATATATACTTTTAGGGCATTTCCCTTTTTATACTTTTGGCAGAAACAGAAAGATCACAGGAATTCAACTCAGGAAAGAGAGGGAGGGAGGGGGAGAGAGAGAGATACAGAGAAAAAGAGAAATACAGAGATACACACACACACACAAACACATATACACATCACAAAATAAGGTATAAAACTAGTCAATGAGCAATGTGTTCAGATAGTGTAGACACAGAATGAATTCAGAAACCTGTTCTGAAATCTGAACTATCAACACCACTTCACTTCATAAGACAGGTTCCCATTCTTTTTCCATTTGTTCAGTGTGGACTTCATTTAAGACATAAATTATTAACAGTCTTCTGAAACCAATAGCAATGTCCACAAAATTATGTAGATAACAAATGTCAGCATGTTTTCCATTTGTTTGTATTTGTCCTAATAGCCCAATGTAATTGTTTTACTAGACTGGCTTACCATTAGAATATTTGTTAATATAATACAAATGAATTCAAAAGGATTTGGAAAAGATTTCGGGGAAAAAAAAGCTCAACTTGAAGCAACGTAGCTAGATAATCCAAATAGTTGATGTCACTCTCCACTTTTTATTCAAGACAAGCTTTCTTTTGTTAAGTACGTGATCTTATGCCAACAAATCATTGTTCTCAGTCCTGCACTGATCTAGTTTTTAAGGTAGACGTGGCAGCCACTTCCCTTCTAGGAAGCTAGGGACACAATAAGAGGATTCATGGTTTGGGCCATTCACTCAGGTTGTCACATTTTAGCCTCGGATCCTAGGGTCTCCTCATCCTCCTGTATGCATACTTTTGATTCCTCTTTTAGGGACCAAGACTGAGGAAGAATCCAGTGGGAGGCGTAATACCTCCAGCATCGTAACAGCTGACGAGGTGGAGCCAGTGACAAAGCCCTCAGAGAGGACACCCTAACCAGCCAGGGCATAGATGTCAGTTGTTGGCCATAATGGTGGCCACATAAGCTTGGAGAGAAGCAGCTTCGACCCGTCCATTAGTATCAACAAGTTATGTAATTAGCATGGCTGCCTGAATGATAAACTTTTAACTGTAATGCTAAATTATATTTTTTTCCCTGGGTCACGTATTTAGTCCCATAGTTTCTCTAGGTCTCCTTGACCTCAGAGGATTTAAGGGATAGATTATATGGGGGAGAAGGAAAGAAGTGGGAAGCGTTACCCCCAATTTCAAAATAGCTACACATCTCTTTGGAACTAGAACAAAGGTAGTGCACAAAACAATGGTAAAAGTGGGACGATAAAGCTTAAAATTTTGATTGGGCCTAGGTGGCACGAACTATATCTGCTACATTAGAATTTCTATCATGTTTAATATTAAATAAATGAACACTCTTCTTCCTAAAACCTACTTCTTCACAACTCCTACTGTTCTAGCTTTGTCCAGCCTGCTTGGTCTAAGTCTCTGGTCCCTCCCCCTTCTTTCAGCTTAAAAATATTGACATTTATTAGGACTCCTTTCTGTTCCCTCTTTGTTGTATTTTCAACCCTAGCTCATCTCCTCTACTCACATAAATTTAAGTATTATATATACTGACAACTCCTACATTTATATCTCTAGTCCGGACTTTGATTCTCAGCCTCAAACTTGAATAGCCAATTGTCTACTGTTATCTGCAGTTGGCTAACTCATCCAAGATGGAATTCTAGATACTTTCCTGTATCTCCACTCCCATCGGCCTTACCTTAACCCAGTAGTCCCAACCTTGGGACCTGGCACGATCATTTTCTACCCAGTTACTAAAGTCAGAAATCTGGGGATTATGCTGAGCAAATACTGATCTTCCTACCTACAAAATATATCTTTGTTCAACATTTCCCACCTGAATTACTGAAATATTCACCTAATCTGTATCATTACTTTTTCAAATAAGGTACCCCTCAAATCTATTTTCTGCATAGCTACCAGACAATCCCTCTTAAACAGAGGTTATCTCCTGTTACTCTCTTGATTAAAAACCTTTCAGGGGCCTCCTATTGTATTTGAGTAAAATGTAAACTTTTTTCCATATCTTACAAAGCTCCCCATGGCCCTGCCCCTCCTACCTGTCTCCTCTACCTAAGTCCAGTCACACCAGCCATTGTCCTTTCTAGAAGGTTGCCTGAAAGGTTCTTTCCTTAATTCATCACAGGGCTGACTCCTTTTCATCCTCTGAGTCTCTGTTTAAAATTCACTAGTTTTAGTTAATTGTGTGTTCATCTTACTGTTTGTCTCCCCCACTGAAATGCAAAGGTCAGGGATCTTGACTGCCCTATTGTATTCTCATTGCCTAGAATGGTGCATGACACATGGAAGTATGCAGTAAATACTATTGAGTGGATAAATTAAAGAATGAGTGCCAAAATTATACAACAGATTTTATGTAGAACAGTAGTAAAAACTAAAAGTGGTAATTAAAGTTAAAAGGTAACTGTTTATGTCCAGCTATCGTTTAACCCAATTATAATTAAGCTTAATTTTCAACATGGTAAATAAACTTTGTTAATTTTGCTTAATTATAATGGAACACTATACACCTATGACATATATATATGCTTAGTATTCATATCTGTATAGTCTAACCCTCACAGTTAATCACATCTGAAGATTGTTGGCTCCCAATTCTTAAAAAGGGAAGGAACATTGATTTTATTTGGGAGAGCTTTAGAAAATTTTGGCAAATTTGTACATTTGCAACTTTGGCAAAAAAAAAAAAGCATACTTTTATTGACCTTATATGGGTACAGATTTAATGCTTTAGCAGAAGTATTTGTTAGCATATGCAGATTACAGCTGGTTCACCTGGGGATGGTTATAAGCGATCACGCCATTTAATTCTTGATACTAATTCTTTCTCAGAGTGCCACTTTCTCATTCTTTGTTTTCCATAAAGTATTAGTCTTAGGCTGAAAGCAACCACGTTGAATTTTATCCTTTTTTTTTTTTTTTTTTTGCATACTGAGGGACCTCAGCATGAAACAAAGCATGTACTGTTTATAAATCTTTATTGGCTGGACGCTAAAATAACAGCTGCAAGTAGTTAAGAGTTAGGGGACTCTTCCCTGACCCCTCCCTTTGGCCATTTAAATTCTCTTCTGATGAACCTACAAACAACCCAGCTGATAGAGATTTGGAACATTCTCCAAGTCTTATTTTGACTAATCTAATTTTCTACAACACTTGCCTAGTTTTGCTTGGTTGGTATATTTGGGATTTTCTTTATAAAGATTTTTTTTAATTTGATGGATGTATGGACTGGATAAATGATGGATGATTATAAAAGGCAACACTTTTTACTGTTCTCTTTCTGGGAGAGATACTTTTTAAAAAGTCAGCCAACAATGCTTCTAATTTAAGGTTTGAGAGATATGAGAATCTTTTTTTTTTTTTTTTTTTGATATGAGAATCTTTATACATGCATATTGCTCAAGACAATAAAAATGGACTTTTTCAAAATGGAATTTCCTACTAAGGAACATTCCATCACAACCTCTAAAATTATTAATTAGCAGGCCTAGTCACTCATGGCATTACCTTTTCCACTGGAAGAGAATTTCTAGCCAGTTTTCCATGAGTAAATGCAATGTTTCCAAGGGATGGACATGGGAAAATACTGCAGAGTAAAACCGGTCAAATTGAATTGAACTGAATCAAAGGAGGCACCATAAATACGTTAGATTCAGCACATCATAAAGGCTTCTCAGGAACTATTAGGGTAACCATATCCTTCACCCCTAATCCTAACTTGAATTCTAAATGAAGATGTTTCATGAACAAAGATCTTTACAAAAACATAGCCAAGGAAATAATTATGAATATTGTAGGAGAGGAAAAAGTTTTTCTTGACCCTCTTAGAGTTGCTGGCTGGGTCTGAAAATTAAACTGACAAAGATAGATGAATAAGAGAAAAGCATACAGGTTTATTTAATATAAGTTTTATGTGGCCTGGGAGCCTTCAAAAGGAACTGAAGATCCAGAGGAAGTTAAACCTGTGTATTTTATGCTGGGTTTGATAAAACGTGGACAGTCTCAGAGGAGACAGATAGGTTAAGAAGTATGAGAAGAATGCAGTGAACTGAGGGAAACTGAGCGAGGTCTCAGTTAGAGCGAGATTGTTAGAATTTTTCATGGTGTTCCCTTGTCTTCAGAGATAAGGATGCTCCCTTCCTCTGGGTACCAGGAGATCACCATTCACCTGAGGGTTATATGAACTGTTTCAGGGAAGAAGGGAAGGGAAGGGAAGTCAGAGTGACCTTCTTGCTTCTGTCATTTTCTCATATGCTTTCAGCTTAAAATATTCAATATGCCAAGGGTGCCCATATTTGGGGGGGTAGTGTGTCCTGAACCCCATCACTGTCAAGAAGAAAACCACGTGCAGTAATATCCAAAGGGTCCCAGGTGATTACCAATAAAGATACACACATACTTACAATAATGAGACATGTAAACCCTTCTTCAGTTTCTTTTTTCCTCTTTGGAATAAAGAAGGATGAGTTGACGGTAGTGCTTAATTTCTTTTCATAAACAATAGAATGCTAGAGCTGGACAGAATGGTCCTCAACATTCACAAATCCAGACAACATTTTCCTGTGAAGAAACAGAAGCCAAGGAATGGAAGTGAATTATCATGTGAGGTACATCTACCCACCAGACGTGTTGGGTTTAAAATTCTTCTCAACTATACCACGCTTTCTCCTGGAAAATTTTCTGACTGAAGGAAGATATTCAAAGAGGAGCTTGGGAAAAAGAGAATAAAGTGAACTGCCAGATGGGTTAATAAGAATTGTTTTTCATCTGTCTTCTAGGTTTGCTCCAAGGAGTTCTGTGAGAGAATTGAGCAATAATGCCAAAGGCTTCCATTGTATGGAATGGATTCTCTCCTCCGGACCCCACCCCCACCCCACCGCCCATGCATCTCCCCAGGCACTAGTTAAGGACCATCCTTGGGATAATTGAGAGAATAGCCACTTAGATTATTTCCTGTGTTCTGGGCTTCAGATGCAGCATGCCATTTGAGAAAGATTGAATTTTCTAACACAAAAAACAGAGAACAATAGGTAGGCAGTGGCAAACCGAGGTAGAAGATTGAACAAACTAAGGAAAGAGCGTGGTGTAGAAAGGCAAAGCAAGAACATGGACTTTATGACATTCTGAATTGAGTGTAAATCCCATCTATGCCACTGACAAGCTATGCCACAGTGAGAAAATGATTTAACTTCTATAAGCCTGATTTTCTTGACCCGTAAATTGGGAACAATCTAGCCTACCTCTCAGGAACCCTTGTAAAGATTAAATAGGATAACATATGAAGCACTGGCCCAATAGAGATACTTAATACATATTTTAAGGAGGGAATTTGAGTGAATGGAATGAACACACGGTCTTTGGAGTTGGATGGACTTGGGCTCATTTCCTGATGCTACCACTGATTCTCCTAATACAGTGCCTGGGATACTGTAGATGCTCAGTGAAATGCCAATTTCTTCCCTTTCTCTTCCCAGGTCTACCTCCTTCCATCAACCTCTGAATATAGAGCTAAATCTCTCCAAATGTGTGCAACAGAATCACCTGGAGGACTTGTTAAAACAGACTGCTGAGACCCAGCCCCAGAGTTTCTGATTCAGTGTGTCTGTAGGGGGCCAAATTTTGTGCTTCTAACAAGTTCTCACATGGTGCTGAAGTTATTTCCCTGTGGACCACACTTTGATATCGATGTAGATATAGAACAGATAGTTTTGAGTGCTGGAGGACAAAGTCTTCAGCATTTGGGGCCCTCTTTTTGGTTTTTGATTGAAAGCTCTATTAAAGTACATTAACTGAGACAGCTTAACTTACTCTGATACTGATCATGACAACATGCTTGATTTCTATTCTCAGGTCTACCTTGTTTTAATTCTCTGTTCCTCCACTTACTGCTTTGGAATGCAGAGCTCGGCTTGAAATCATAAAGAACAAGAAAATGACTAGGTCAATACTTGCTGAACCAGACAATTAATCTCAAGTGAAAAGCACAGCAACATATTTTCCAGTTCTCTAATTTTCCCAGATTTCTCATTTCTTTTTACAGGTGAAAACTTGGGGTAATCAATTAAACGGTATATCAGATATTGTGATCCAAGCACTGTCTGACTCACAGCTTGGGACACACACAAATGCAGCAGACTTAGGGCCAACATTGTATGTAAGCAGTTAGTTGCTGTTTATATCAGCGGTCAAACACTGGTGCTCCAGTGCTAGCTGGAGGACATATTTTGTTTTGTTTTATCTGAGTTTTTTATTTGATGACTGTTATGGACTAAATGTTTCTGCACCCCCCTGCCCCCCAAATCCCCAAATTCATGTATTGAAGCTCTAACCTCCCGTGTGGCTGTATTTGGAGATGGGGGCTCTAAAGAAGTAACTCAGATTAAATGAGGTCATGAGGCTGGGGCTCTGATCCTATAGGATTAATGTTCTTATAAAAAGAGACATGAGAAAGCCCCCCCCCCCCCAACTCCTCTTCCTTTATCTCTCTGGCTCTCTTTCTCCACGTGCATGCACTAAGGAAAGACGCTGTAAAGTGAGAAGGTGGCTGACTGCAAACCAGGAAGACAGCCCTCACCAGAAACCAACCATGCCGGCATCCCAGTCTCAGACTTCTATCCTCCAGGGCCATGAGAAAATAAATTTCTGTTGTTTAAGCCACACAGTCTATGGTATTTTGTTACGGCAGCCCAAGCAGACTAGGACAGTGCTTGCATCCTATTGACCCAGAGTGCTTTTTTAAACTCTGAATTGGTCATTGTGCTGGATATCTTCCATTTGCTCCTGTAGATCTACTCGGCACCATTCTCCCTCCTCCATTTATGCTAAGTTGCATATTCCATCTGTTTTCTATTAGCAAACCTGATGATATGATTATCAACATTTTAAAAAATTGAGAGATTTTGCATGAAAATAAATCTGGATTTTCAGATTCTCATGAGAACGTTAGATCTGGCAACAGTGTTGGCAGTAACATACCAGCACTTCACTTTGTGACGGGGTGTTAGCGCTCAAGTTGGACATGCTTCACTCAATTACTTTACCACGTTGGCCTCTGTGGCTATCTGAGAATACTAATCCTATTTCTCATGAGATAATGTAAAGAGCTATAAAGTCCAGATGCTTAGAAATCTCTTTTACTGGCTGTTGTAGGTGTTGCTGGTAAAAGCTCACAACCTTTTCTGGAGGTTGTCCTTGGGGTGATTGAAATCATTTGGCTTAGGAACCCCTAGGAATTTGCCTCCTTCCCAAGACAAGACCAGCAATAAATTCTAATATGGACATCTCCGTTCTGGAAGGAGCAATTATTTATCCTGACTAGGATTGATATGTCTTCCAGAGATGGGCTTGCCTTTACTACCCACAATGCCTCAGCCAGCCTCAGTCTGGTTCATTGAGTAAGTATCCTGCATAACATTACTTTGAATCAAGGGACCCACTTTATGGTCAAAGAGGTGCAATGACGAGCACATGACCATGGGGTCTACAGGTCATGCCACATACCACACCATCCAGAAGCTACTGGCATGACAAAGCAGTAGAACAACTTCTTAAAGACACAGCTGAAACACCAGCCTAGAGATGACATTTTGTGAGAATGAGGCACTACCCTTTAGGACACAGCATAGAATTTTAGCCTATGATCTATTTTTGGCTATTGCATTGGTCCTGTGTCTTTAATAACTAAAAAATATGGGTCCAGTACCCAAGCTGTAGAATTAGGAATGACCCCATTCACCGTCACTCCCAGTGATCAACTTGAGCAATTTTAGTCTCTGGTTCCTGGAGGGTAAATGCTTCCCCCCAAGAGGCCATCATAAGATTCACCCTAAACCTAAAGCTTTGGCGGCCACCTGGTCACTTCTTGGGCCAGAAGATCAGTAGGCAACAAAGGAGCTCACACACTGGTGAGGGAAGTTGACCCTGATCACTGCAAGGATGTAAGACTGTCACTACATAAGGAGGAAAAAAGGAATATGGGTAGTAGCACTTAAGCATCTCTGGTGCTCCCAGACCCAGTTTTACTGTGGCTAGCCGCCATGATCATGACCTAGTAAGTCTTGGAGTCCAGAGGCTCAAGACCCTTAGGAAGGAAGGTTTGGATCTTCTATAGTTTTCCACTGCACAAGGATCCTCATCTCAGGCCCTTTTTCTAGCTTATCCTAAGATAGCATTTTACCCAGAATTAGTGTTCCTCTCCCTGATACTATATTGCAACTGCCCATCTCTCAGCCAACACTTTAAGGGGGATTATGTGAGTTCGCTGAGAGTATGATCTTACAGGCATCTAGAGGAAAGAAAGGTTCACTTCATGCCACTGAGCATTTTGCACATGAGCCCTGAGGCATCTGTATATTTTGAAGACCCTGAAGGCCTATCATGCTTTAGGAACAGAGTTTACTCCTAATGCAAGTAAAATTAATAAGGTAGTTTAGCTAATTATCCAGAATCCCAAATGTATTCTAAACAAATATCAAAGATCTGAGGTACATGTGTTTTAAAGTTAAATTACTCAAATCACTTCTTTTTTTTTTTTTTTTTTTTTTTTTCTTTTTTTGGCCACACTGTGAGGCTTTTGGGATCTCAGTTCCCTGACCAGGGATTGAACCCAGGCCCCAGGGAAAGTGCCAAGTCCTAACCACTAGACCACCGGTGAATTCCCTCAAATCACTTCCTAAGTTCTCTACTTCATACAGCTTACATAGATCTGAAATCAGAAACTTTTGAAATTTGTGGTAACACTCTGCATACTCGTCTTTTTTTCTTTTTTTTTTTTTAATTTCAGAGCATGTCAGACCTGAAGAATATGAATTTAATTACTAAGCAAGAATTTTCCAAGTAATAACTATTAGTTTAACTCCTTTCTATGCCAGCTTACAAATAACTTCCAAATTGTGGTATTTTTTCTTTTCTTTCACATTTTAGTCATGTCCCAAATCTTAATTATTTCTTTGAGTGAGAGAAAACTTTGGAATACAGAGAGAAACTCTTTTCTTAAATATATCTTGTTACGTTTGTGCCTAGAATTGCTGGGACATTTGGAAATGACTCTTTCTGCCATTACAAATGACTTTGTATAAACACAACAAAGAAAACAGTGACATTTACAATTATGGAGAGGGGAAAAATTCTGATTCTAAAAATGATTCTTTATTTTACTGGTAATAAAAATAATAGGTGGTGGTGTTTTTCTCCATAACAGTTGCCCGAACTACTCAGTTTTTATATCAGACTGACATTTATTTTCCTCTTAGATTTCCTCTGGAAAAATGCAAGCATTCCAAAATTGTTTCTACTTTTTCTTAAAATCATAACACGTTACTTGGAAAATAAAGATTTTCAATGCTTAATATTCACTGTTTTGAAAAAGTTTGTAAATTGAGTGTTTAAAACTATACAAAATCTCTTTAAAGTTTAGTTGAAAACATTAAGTATACTATCTCCAAAATTTTTGTTTAATTTTAGAGGTTTTTCTCAGTTAAGTCATGGTACTCAATTTCATACATTTTGCTTTATATTGTTAGTCTTGAAAGTATTGTGAACTCAATTTGATTGTTCTATGATATGATTTTTTAAAATCACCTTTCTCTGTGTGATATTACCCAGCTTCAGAATATTTTTTTCAAAACCTCTCTTTCTCCCTGTCTTATTCTTCCCCTTCCCTTCCCTCTCCTTTTTCCTTCCTGACCAATTTTATCTGAACACTGTTAGGTGAAGCTGAACAAGGGAGTCATGTGTTCTGGGGGAGGTGGCAGCCATGATGGCCCAGAGCAGCTAGCTGAAGCCCAAGATGGAGAGGAGGACATCCACATGTACAGCTACCCACAACGGGGTGCTGGAGCCTGAGTGGGGTGAGGGGCACCTGTGCAAATGTGAGGCCCTCCAGGGGATGTTAGAGGAGCCTTAACAGTGTGAACAGGGCATTTTCTTGGGGAATGGTGGTCCAGAGTAGGGTGGTAAACCCTGAGCTGAGTCAGAAGGATGTCCATTCAGGGGTCGACCTAATATGGAGCACCAAGGGAGGACAGTGTCTACACGATTTGGAGGGTGGGAATGACTGACACATAGTGTTGGAGCCTGGGCAAGTTGGAAGTGGTGTCCACAGCTGAGGGAGTTGGAGGGGTTAGCATCACTGGCTTGGTCTGGAATATCAAAGTCTGAGTTGGTGTCCACGCAGGAGTAACCCATTACAGGGTGTTGGAATCCAAATAAGTGAGGAGGAAGGCAACCACATGGTGAGTGGGGTGTTGTCTGGAGCCGGGTGATAGAATCCAAGTGGGCTGAGGGAGTTATCTGCTTGGGTTATATTTACAGTAAAGAAGTCTGGCAGACACTACCTTAAATGAGGGCTTAATGTATATAGCACTAGAAATGAGATAAATAAAAATTATGAACCATCTGATAGAATGCAATGAGAAGAAAACAACATCATCTTCATGATATTAATGCCACAGATGCACAACCTGAAAATCTAATCATGAGGAAACACCAGACAAACCTATGTTAACAGATACTTTACAAAATAATTAGCTTATAGTCGTCAAAAGTGTCTAAGTCATTCTCACAAACAGTGCACAAGTTTCTCTTTTCCCCTCATCCTAGCTAACATTTGTCTCTTAGTTTTTTGTTGATAGCCATTCTAACATTGAGGTGATGTCTCCTTGTGGTTATGATTTTCATTTCCCTGATGATTAGTCATGTTGAAAATCTCTTCATGTACCTGTTGGTCATTTGTATGTCTTTGGAAAAATGTCTATTCAGGTGCTTTGGCCATTTTTTAAATTGATTTGTTTTCTTGCTATTAAGTTGTATGAGTTCCTTACGTATTTTGACTATTTAACCCCTTATCAGATAGATGATTTGCAAATATTTTCTCCCATTTCATAGGTTTCCTTTTTATTGTTTCTTTTGCTGTGCACAAACAGTTTTGGTTTGACGTAATTCTGTTTGCTTACTTTTGCTTTAGTTGCTTGTGTTTTGGTGTCATATACAAAAAATTGTGGCTAAAACCAATATTAAGGAATTTTTCCCTGTTTTCTTCTACAAGTTTTATAATTTCATGTCTTACATTTAAATCTTAAATCCATTTTGAGTTAATTTTTGTGAATGGTGTAACACAGGTGTCCAATTTCATTATTTTGTAGGTGATTGTTCAGTTTTACCAGCATTATTTATGGAAGAGACTATCTATTTTCCATTGAGCATTCTTGGCACCCTTTTCAAATATAAGTTGACCATATATATGAGAGTTTATTTCTGGGCTCCTGATTCTGTTCCATTGGCCTATGTGTCTATTTTTAATGCTACACTGTCTTGATTACTACAACTTTGTAATATAGTTTGGAAGGCAGCTATGTTCACCACTATACCATGTAATGTAGTTTGAATTCATAAAATTTGATGCCTCAAGTTTTGGTGTCTTTCTCAAGATTGCTTTGGCTATTCAGGGTTTTTGTGTTTCCATACAAATTTTAGAATTGTTTTTTCTATTTCTGTGAAAAATGTCATTGGAATTTTGGTAGGGATTACATTGAATCTATAGATAGCTTTGGATAGCATGGACATTTTAATAATATCAATTCTTCTAATCCATGAATACAGGGTATCTTTCTATTTATTTGTGTCCTCTTCAATTTTTTCATTAATGTCTTACAGTTTTCAGTGTACAGATCTTTTACCTCCTGGGTTAAATTTTTTCCTATTTTGTTGTGATTGATGATATACAACAGAAGAAGTATCCTATTGCAAACAGAATTCTTTACTTCATTTCTTTTTCAGGTAGTTTGTTGTTAGTATACAGAAACACAACTGATTTATATGTGTTGATTTTGTATCCTGCAACTTTACTAAATTCTTGGATTAGTTCTAACAGGTTTTTTTCTATGGAGTCTTTAGGATTTTCTGTGTACAAGATCGTGTCATGTGTAAACAGAGACAATTTTACTTCTTCCTTTCCAACTGGATGACTTTTATTTATTTTTCTTGACTAATTGCTCCAGCTGGGACTTCCAATACTATGTTGAATAGGAATGGTGAGAGTGCACACCCCTGTCTTGTTCCTGATCTTAGAAGTAAAGTTTTCAACCATTCACCATTGAATATAATGTTAGCTGTGTATTTGTCATATATGGTCTTTATTATGTTTGAGGTGTATTCTTTCTATACTCAATTCATTGAGAATTTTTATCATGAAAGAATGTTGTGTTTTGTCAAATGATTTTTGTGCATCTATTGAGGTGATCATATGATTTTTATCTTTCATTCTATTAATGTGGCATATTACATCTATTAATTTGTATGTTTTAAATCATCCTTGCATTCTTGGGATAAATCTCACTTGATCATGGGGTATGATCCTTTTAGTTGTTGAATTCAGTTTGCTAGTATTTTGTTGAGAATTCCTGCATCTATATGCATCAGAGATACTGGCCTTCAGTTTTCTTTTCTTGCAGTAATCATTTCACAATATATACATTTGTCAAATCATCACATTGTAAAGTTTAATCTAACACAATGTTGTATATCAGTGATATTCAATAAAGCTGGGGAAAAAGGTGTCTGGATCATGGAAGTCAAGGAAAGACCAAAGAACTGTTCTGATTTGACATAGCCTATGGATACATGAAAACTAAATCCAACATGGGATTCTGACTTGGATTTTCTGTACAGAAAGTTATCAGGACAATTGGCAAAACTTGAGTGGAGTCTGAGAATTAGAGCATAGTAAAGCAAATTAGTTTCCTAATTTGATGATTACATTACAGTTATGTAAGGGAATGTTTTTTTTGTAGGAAACACACAATAATGTTTTTTGAGTGCAATGGAGCATCATGGCACCAACTTCCTCCCAAATGGCACAGGACAGGAAAAAATAATCTTTATAATTGTTTCAGAGTGAGAAAAATTTTTTTTAATTTATCTCTCATAAATTTTATTTTCTTGTCTTTTTTTAAAATTAATTTTTATTGGAGTATGGTTGCTTTACAATGTTGTGTTAGCCTCCACTGCACAACAAAATGAATCAGCCATACACATATAGATATCCTCTCCCTTTTGGACTACTCTCCCATTTAGGTTACCAAAGTGTATTAGGTAGAGTTTCCTGTGCTATACAGTATGTTCCCATCAGTTGTCTATTTTATACATAGTATCAATAATGTATATGTGTCAATCCCATCCTCCCAATTCCTCCCTCCCCACCCCTTTCCCCCTTGGTATCCATACATTTGTTCTCTATGTCTATGTCTCTATTTCTGCTTTGCAAATAAGATCATCTATACCATTTTTCTAGATTCCACATGTATGCATTATTATATGATATTTGCTTTTCTCTTTCTGACTTACTTCACTGTGTATGACATTCTCTATGTCCATCCATGTCTCTACAAATGACTCAGTTTCATTCCTTTTTATGGCTGAGTAATATTCCACTGTAAATATGTACCACATCTTCTTTATCCATTCCTCTCTTGATAGACATTTAGGTTGCTTCAATGTCCTGGCTATTGTAAATAGTGCTGGTATTAACATTGGGGTACATGTGTTTTATTGAATTATGGTTTTCTCTGGGTATATGACCAGTAGTGGGATTGCTGGGTCATATGGTAGTTCTATTTTTAGATTTTTAAGGAACATCCATACAGTCTTCCACAGTGGCTGTATCAATTTGCATTCCCACCAACAGTTGTATGAAGTTTCTCTTTTTTCCACACCCTCTCCAGCATTTATTTTTTGTAGATTTTTTGATGATGGCCTTTCTGACCGGTGTGAGGTGATACTTCACTGTAGTTTTGATTTGCATTCCTCTGATAATTAGTGACTTTGAACATCTTTTCATGTGTTTCTTGGACATCTGTATGGCTTCGTTGGAGAAATGTCTATTTAGGTCTTCCACCCATTTTTTGATTGGATTGTTTGTTTTTTTGATATTGAGCTCTATGAGCTACTTGTATATTTTAGAGATTAATCCTTTGTCAATTGCTTCATTTGCAAATATTTTCTCCCATTCTGAGGGTTGTCTTTTGGTCTTGTTTATGGTTTCCTTTGCTGCACAAAGGGTTTTAAGTCTTTCATAAAGTTTAATACAAAAAGAATTCATTTTATTACAACTAGAACATTCTGATTAAATTGCCAAAATAATTTTTTTTCAGGAGGCTTTGTGATAAAGATATCCTGGATCTACCCACTTTTCTCAGTCTTTTCTGTTACTGCTTCTGTCTGAGCCAGGAACCTCCTGCTGTCGAACATGGGCCTGCCTGCTTCCTCCTCTGCCTGCTTATGACCTGGTCTCCACATAGCAACTAGAGTGACCTTCCAAAAATAGCCAGATCTTATATCTCTCTCCTTACACAGCTCATCTAGGCTTCCTGTAACTCTTAGAATAAAATCTTAAGTCTTTACCACAGCCTTTACATCCCTCCCTGGAGCATTAGGACGGTCTCCTTGCTCTCCCCTCCCACTTTGGCTTACTCTGCCGGGAAGCCTGATTCCTCTCTTCTTTGTACTTAGGTCTTGGTCCAAAGGCCACTTCAGAAAGTGTATCTTTGAATTTCCTAATCCAAAGTAGCTCTTTCTGTTTCTATCTTACCAACTTATCTAGATTTTCTCCATTGAATTTAAGAACCTCTGAAATTATCTTCTTTCTTTATTTGTTTTGTGGTGATCTTCCCCAACTAGGCAGATCTTGCTTTCCAGCTCGCTGCTATATTTCAACACCTAGAACTAAGCCTGGTTCTCATTATGAATGAACGAATAAATGAATGAATTACACAATATAGGTTAAGAATACAGGTTCTCTGAGAGTGACTTTTGAATCATGAAAATATTTTTCAGTTCAGAAAATGAAGTTAAATAAAAGAAGGAAATGAATAGCTGAAAATTATAAAAGTCAGAGATCATAATTTAAATAACTTTTGAACAGAGTACTCTGACAATATACTCTTAGTGAGATGAATTTTTACACATCCTTAGTGAAATGTATTCTAAAAATCTTGAACTTAGTAGGTTTTTTGTTGGTAATGGTATGCATGTGGTAACTCAAACTATTTTGTGTGTGATATAGAAGAAAGCAATTAATAAATTGTTGAGAATCAAGCTTCTCATTGTGAGAAAAGGAAGTTACAAATATGGATGGATGGGAAAAGGTGAGGAAAACCCGTATAAATTTATTAAGATAATATGAATCATACACATACACACACATATTTCTATTTATATTCATATATATTCTAGGTCCTCTTAAAGGTCCTAAAATCAATGACAACCCTAATTGTGCACTTAAAAATGGTTAAGGTAGCAAACTTTACGTTCTGTGCTTTTTAATTAATTAATTTTTAAAAAGGAAAGAAAAAAACCGATGGCTGTCTTTTATCAAAGAATACAATAGAGCCCAGATCTTGGTTTCTAATATCGTTCCTCATTAAACTAAATGAAAGCTCCTTGGAGAAATGGCCAATTCCAGGTCCAGGGTAGGAAAAATACAAAATAATTGTTGAGGAAAAAAGCAAGGAAATGCTCAAACATTAATAATTATGTTTCAAATGAACATAGAAACTGGTTTGGAAGAGTTTTCATTGTCCAAATTTGGTGCAATTTGAGCATCAAAGAAAGAAAGAAAAGGGTATCTTTACAACAGAGTGATCTTGAGGTTAACCAGATAAGTTGACATTACATTACTTTTTAAAGAAAAGTAACGGGAGGTACGTGTTACCTGTGCAGTATTTTTTTTTTTAATTTTATTTTATTTATTTTTTGTATACAGCAGGTTCTTGTTAGTTCTCTATTTTATACACATTAGTGTATACATGTCAATCCCAATCTCCCAATTCATCCCTCCCCCACCACATCCCCCCTGGCCTTCCCCACGTGGTGTCCATATGTTTGTTCTCTACATCTGTGTCTCTATTTCTTATGCAGTATTCTTGATAAAAATGTTTTCTATGGTTTACAACTTTTTAAAATAAAAAATTGGGGTAAAGAAGTGTAACATCGACCAAAGACTGCAGAGTCTGCAGTTAGACTTCCTGGGTTCAAATCCAGGCTCTAAATATTAGTTGCAAGACCAGCATTTTTAGATCTGTTTCTCATCTGGGAAAAGAAGGCAATAATGAACCTGCCTCATAGGATTTTTTTCCTTGAGTTGTAAATGTGGAAAATGCGTGCTAAGCACGTGGCAGCTACTTGATATATAGTTAGTACTCAATAAATGTTAATACTGATTATTGCACTTCCCCAAAACCTGTAATAGCTCTTCATGAAATAAGACTATCATTTAACTGGTAATGAAATGGTGCATATTTATAAAAATATACTTTTGGGGGCTTCCCTGGTGGCACAGTGATTGGGAGTCCGCCTGCCGGTGCAGGGGATGCGGGTTCGTGCCCCGGTCCGGGAGGATCCCACATACCGTGGAGCGGCTGGGCCCGTGAGCCGTGACCACTGAGCCTGCGCGTCCGGAGCCTGTGCTCCGCGACGGGAGAGGCCACAGCGGTGAGGGACCCGCGTACCGAAAAAAAAAAAAAAAAATATATATATATATATATATATATATATACACACACACACACTTTTTTAAATTTGTTTTTTCTCTTTTATATTAGTTTTAGGAAAATAAATTTATAAGATTATTTGTCCTGCATGGAAATGCATCTTAGAATGTCTTTATCTAAGACAAAACTAAATCCCTAGTTTTGTTTTCCTCTGTTGCAAATCAACTAATCTTTTCAAATGTGGAAATGACAGAACTGTTCATTCATTTAACTGTAGGTGACTGACCCATAATAGTTGCACAGGAAATGTGAAATAATGAAGGAATAAAAGAATGAACAAATGGGTAAACTGACTCTGGAAGTCAGATCATCTGACTATACTCCTGACGGCTGAGAAAGCTATGAGCCTCTACTTTCTTCTCTATGCGTCTGCATCAGTGGTCACTTCCACGTGCTAACTAGATTTGGGGCCAAAGGGCTCCTTTGTGTCCTCCATCCTTTAGTCCTATCCCGAATTTCACTGTTGCTTATTTACTGTTTTTGTGGGCTATGAATGGTTTCTCTCATTCTCTCAGGCCAAGTAATGGGCACAAAGGATTTGTGATTTAAATGGTGACAAGAAAATTAACTTCTCTTCTGGTGGCTTCTAGCTGAAGAGTCATTCATTTATGTGTGGTTTCTGGAAGGAGGATCCCTTGACAGTCCCTGTTACTCATTAACAGGTTTACACAATTAGTTTAACAGATTGAATGGTTTAACAGATTAGTCACTTAACTGGGTCTTGAGAAAACAGGACAGTTAAGAACTGGCAGAGTGAAAGGAGAAGATCAGATTCTGGAGTGTGGGATGTTTACCCAAAAGAAACAGCAGTTCTGGTGGCCAAGCCAAAAGGTGGGGCTCTGAACAGCAAGAAAGCAACACAGTTGGGTGGGACGGACTGAGGAAAAGACAGATGAATGTGCAAAGGACAAACCTCTTCTCTTTTTATTCTAGCGCTTGTCATGCATATTTCAGGAGAGTATAAAGATTACTGAAAGGTCTCTCACCTTTTTTGCCCTCATTTCTCATTACGTACCAAAAAAAAATTTAAGCACGCTGATGGAAAATTAATCAAAAGAGGTAAAAGTATATAATGAAGAGTTTCCCTCTTCCGCTAGTCCCCATGGGTTTTTGAGTAAAGTGTGTAATTGCCTAAACCCAAAACTTTGTGCCATTCACCCAACGGATTTGAGGAACTGACTTATGAAAAGGCTGAGAGATGACCACTGAGTTTAAATCACATGAACCCTGACACCAAGGTGATTCAAGTCAAGAAAGTAGAAAGCAGTCTCCATTCAAAGGGCAAAAAATCTGTCCCAGCTGGAAACACGTGTGACTGAATCACATCCAGTGAATGGGCTCATCACAGCCTCTGAAGGTTTTATTCTTTGAATTTTAAAATACTCAGTGTTTCTGATTTTTCAAAGTTTGCTCTATCCTGGAATTTTTCCAATTTAATATCATATCCAGGAATTGGCAGAAAGGGAGTGCTTCACCATTTACTATCAAGCATGAGAAAATTATTTTTGAGAGTCACTAAAGTATGGGGAGAAGGGCCACATTCCTGGCAACTGGATTTTCCCCAATACTGCTCACCTCTGTCAAACTCTATGAAAAAGCACTCGACTGATACACTAATAGAATTGCAGAACTGATGCAAGACAACAAAATATATGGAGCTGATGTTGATACTTACCTCCTTTTGGAAGTAGAAAGGAGCAGTGATATAAGTAAGGTGAAATGGTAGAAGAGCTAAAAATAAAGCTGGAGTCTAATTTTCTTTTTCTTTTTCTTTTTTTTTTTTTTGCGGTACGCGGGCCTCTCACTGTTGTGGCCTCTCTCGTTGCGAAGCACAGGCTCCGGACGCGCAGGCTCAGTGGCCATGGCTCACGGGCCCAGCCGCTCCGCGGCATGTGGGATCTTCCCTGACCGGGGCACGAACCCGTGTCCCCTGCATCGGCAGGCGGACCCTCAACCACTGCGCCACCAGGGAAGCCCTGGAGTCTATTTTTGTCTTACACTTGATTTGGATGAAGTAAGTATTCAATAACATACACCGCTTTGAAGATGATGGAAATGCAATCGTCAGTAGGGTACGTAGTTGGAAAATGTGGCTTTTGGATCACACAGAACTGAACACAAATTCTAGCTTCATCAATACTGACACTATGGCAAGTTACTTCATGTCTCCAAAACGTAGTTCCCTCAATCACAAATGGCAGTTACACTACCTCATTCCAGGACCAAAGACTTAATATGTATTCATCAGCAGATAATTTATGACTAGGCAATAAATGGTCACTATTCTCCACAGAGAGCTGTCTCAGCCCAGCGTCCCTTTTGACCCTGCGCACCAGGCTCAGTCCCGAATGTAAGTGCTTCATAGGACCACAGGCTAGGAATATTCATTCCCTTTCTCTCATCTCACTTTCTATCCTGTCCACAACCTGTTAGAGTGTATCACTGACACGTAGGAATTAAGGATATAACAATCATGAAAGGTTTGGATACATTTAGAATAATGACAAATGTAAGATTTTATTTTTAAAGCCAGATTAAAACAAGAGGTGAACTAGTCATTGCTGATTTTTGTTTTCTCTCTGAATTCTCTCAGACTTGAGTTACTTCCAAAATCCAGCTTTAGGCCTTAGAAATTAAAAATATTTTCACACAAATGCTCCCTCTTCACGGCCCCTATCTGGAGCCCGTCCTCAAGCCAGAAGGAAGGTTTGTCCATTCAGCAGGTAGGAACCTTGGACTTGGACCTTTTACTCTTCCCACCACTTGATCCTTATGTCTGCTCCCTACCTCCTCCAAAACGCTGTCAGAGTGTGACTGTGTTTTGACCTGGTTTTTCTGAAATTCTTGGGAAATGCCTCAATCACTCGCTCTTTGACTACTGCAGTTTCCTCTCGTATATTCTTTCAAAATCTTTGCTTGTGAAAATTGTCTTATCCACTAAATTGTAACCAGCCTACCTTTCTAAAACAGAGGCTTCCCATTCTTCCTTGTTTCATATTTTATTGAAAGCCAAGTCTAATTCAAAACCAACCTCTGCTTCTAAATTTGGACTGTACACGAGGATGACTCTGTAATATTCGCTATTTATTGGGTTCATTCAAGCCATTTTCTTTTTCTATCACTCAATACAGATTTGAGTTGGGAGGCGGTCTTCTACTGGACTTGCCATAAATTCAAAATATTTATTCCAGCCTCAAAGGTTTGAAAACTCTTGCCTTAAATATTTATCTCCTCGGTTGGTGATGCACTCTGAAAATTTCCTAATGTTCCTGTGAATTAAGGACATCTTAAGATCTGTTTCAATGAGGCAATTTTCCTACTCCACATTGGCTTAACTTCATGCATGCAATCTAATATCCTATTTAAGAGGATATTGTCTGTGGATGAGAGAGAAGACAGGAAGAAAATTGATTTATTAAATCTTCGGGCAGGAAAGAGGCGAGTCTGTGGGTCGCGGACTTTCTGGCTGCTCCCGCCTCCTTCCGTCGGATCCGCGCTCTCCCTCGGCTGCGCCGGCTCGGCCGCCAGGGAGACAAAGCACCGCCGCAGCCGCCGCAACCGAGCAGGTCCCGGGCCACGGCCGGGCCGCTCCCCGGCTCCTCGTCTCCCGTCCCGCCACTGCTGCCGTCACCCTAGGCCGCGCCGTGAGGTTTTTGAGCACCAACTACATGCCAGGCACTGGAATTCAGACAAAGAACCTCGGCCCTCCCAAAGCAGCCCAAAATGACCCAGATGTGGAAGCAGAGGCCCAGAGAGGCTTAAAGCTTGCCCGGGGTCACACAGCCTGGACACCACAGAGCTGACATTTGAACCCGGAGAAGAGCAAACCAGAACGGAGCAGAGGGCAGGGAAGTGAGCAGTGGCCTGAGAGGTGTCAGCTGAGATGCCTCCTCCTCCAGGAAGCCTTCCGGGATCTCCCTATTCACGCTCTCATGGTGTTTCCACCATTGAAGCCCTGAGCACACAGCAGGTACTCAGTCTATACTTATTACCTGGATGAACAGTCGCCAAATTGTCCCCAGCTCAGCTCTCTCCTCTCCTCTGTTCCCTGATCTAAACCTGCCTCTGCCTGTAAGGCCTTCCCTGCCTTCTCATTCCTCTCTGTTCTCTCCACTCTTGCTCTCCCATGGTCCCTAGTTCAGAATTCCACATTTCTGTGTTTTTGCTGCATTTTCCACTCCAGATGGACAGCAACTGCAGACACAATGTCAACACCAAAGCTAATGGTCCAGAGGGAACATTGGTTCCCAGAGCCCAGGGGGCACCTACTTCTACAGGTTCTTAGGTGGCTTGTGTGTGTCAGATGAGGCTTCCTCCTCCACTCCTGCCCCCACCTACAACCCGCGGCCACATCCTGAGGATTTCTGACTTCTGACCTCCGGAGCTGCAAACCAAGTGTCCAAAGGGCCTGTCTTTGGCTTTACTTTGGAGCAATTAGTTATCCTAACCAAGGAGGAGGTCACTCATCATTTCATTCCCACCACAAGGACGTGTGGAAAAACTGGGGTGATCGGAAGGTTTCCAGACAAAGAGAAAAGGTCTGTCTTGGGGTACCACGTGCCCTCGGCTCACGGGTGAATAATGTTTAATGCCGCTTAGGGAACTCTCTTGACATTATTGGTCAAGAAAAAACAAACCTCCTGCAGCTTGATACACGGAGAGACTCACCATCATGGGTTGAAGGAACCCAACCCCCACTCATGAAAACAGAACATAATACTGAGCCCTTACGTGCCACACACTGTCTTATGTGTTTTACATGCATCATTATTCCTGACAATGACCTTTTGAGTTGGCTGCTGTGATACCCCCATTTTACAGATGGGGAGACCGAGGCCCTAATTACACAGCTGGGAAAGGGGTGCTGCTGTGTTGGTCACCAGAAAGCCCCTCTTGGCATTTTTCCATCAGGGGTCCAGAGAGACCCGCCACTCACACACTCCAGAGAGGTGGACACAGCTTGAAAACTGGCTGGTCTTAGGGCCACGGCCTGTGGCTCCTGATTGGGGCAGGGCACAATCTCAGCTCCTCAGATCTAGACCCGAGTCTAGCCAGCTTCCACCTGCTGCAATGAGTGGAAAGTATATTCCAATCCTTCCATCCTCCTTTGCTGCAGCCCACAGCACAATCACCAACCGAGATGTCCACAGGACCGGGGCAGGTGCTGCAGGTGCAGACAGAGGCAAATCATGGGCACATGTCCTAACGGGGAGGGCTGCTCCTCAGCTAGCTGCTGTCATGTTGCAATTTGGGCCCTGTGTGGCTAGATCTTACTGTTTTCCAGTGAAGCCAGTAATCGTGATTTTTAATGAAATTAGAACACTCTTTAACACCATACACAAAAATAAACTCAAAATGGATTAAAGACCTAAATGTAAGACTGGATACTATAAAACTCTTAGAGAGAACACTCTTTGACATAATCGCAGCAATATCTTTTATGATTCGTCTCCTAGAGTAATGGAAATTAAAAAAAATAAATGGGACCGAATTAAACTCAAAAGCTTTTGCACAGAAAAGGAAACCATAAATAAAATGAAAAGACAACCTACAGAATGGGAGAAAATATTTGCAAATGATGCTACTGACAAGGGATTAATCTCCAAAATTTACAAACAGCTCATGCAGCTCAATATCAAAAAAACAAACAACCCGATCAATAAATGGGCAGAAGACCTAAATAGACATTTCTCCAAAGAAGAAATACAGATGGACAAGAGGCACATGAAAAGTTGCTCAATGTCACTAATTATTAGAGAATGCAAATCAAAACTACTATGAGATATCACCTCTCACCAGTCAGAATGGCCATCATCAAAAAGTCTACAAACAATAAATGCTGGAGAGGGTGTGGAGAAAAGGAAACCCTCCTACACTGCTGGTGGGAATGTAAATTCATACAGCTACCATGGAAAACAGTATGGAGGTTCCTTAAGAAGCTAAAAATAGAGCTACCACATGATCTAGCCCATTCCTGGACATATATCCGGTGAAAAACATGGTTCGAAATGATACATGTACCCCAGTGTTCACTGCAGCACTGTTTACAATAGCCAAAACATGGAAGCAACCTAAATGTCCATCGACAGACGAATGGATAAAGAAGATGTGGTACATATATACAATGGAATATTACTCAACCATAAAAAAGAATGAAATGATGCCATTTGCAGCAACATGGATGGACCTGGAGATGATCATACTAAGTGAAGTCAGACAGAGAAAGACATATCATATAACATCGCTTATATGCGGAATCTAAAAAAAATGATACAATTGAACTCATTTACAAAACAGAAACAGACTCATAGACATAGAGAACGAACTTACGGTTACCAGGGGGGAAGGATGGGGGGAGGGGTAGATTGGGAATTTGGGATTGACATGTACACACTGCTATATTTAAAATAGATAACCAACAAGGACCTACTGTATAGCACAGGAAACTCTGCTCAATATTCTGTAATAACCAAAATGGGAAAAGAATTTGAAAAAGAATAGATACATGTATATATATAAATGAATCACTTTGCTTTACACCTGAAACTAACACAACATTGTGAATCAACTGTACTCCAATATTAAATAAAAATTAAAAAACAACATATTAATACAAAAAAAAAATCTTTGGGCAGTAAACAGACTTCCTGTCTGAGCTCTTTGCCATAAACACAAATAACCCTAAACTGTCAATTCCATGTCAATAAATCTGAAACTCCACATTCCCTCCAGCGCGTAAAATGGCTGTCTTTTCCTAGCCTTGGAAACAGCTATTTAACTACTTTGTGATTGTTACCAAGTTACTATCTTTACCCTATCAGAAAATGTTTTCTTCTCTGTCTTCTGGCTTAGTCATCAGATTTTTCTTAGTTAGTTTCTGTTTCTGTATCTCCTCTCACCCCAAAAGACTACATTTCTTCCCACATGCAGTGGAAGGTCCCAATGGCCCATAACCACAGATGTTATTACTTACGGATAGTGGAGGAATTGAAGAGAGAATGTACAACTCATGTTGGTTATCCTGGGTTGTTTGAAAGACTCAGTCATTCATAAACCATCATCCGTGAAAAAGCAGGTTCAGGCTATACTTCTATCCAGAGAAATCTACAAAAGAGCTGCCCATATGAATGCCCATGTGAATGGCTGTTTGGTCACAAATCACATCTGCTTTGCAGAACACCTATCCCGTCACTTTCCATTTAGGGACCTATTTGGAACTAATGTTTCATTATTTTTCATCTATGGCTTATAACTAAATGTGACAGGGCTTTCCTAAATGATGCTTATTCAGAACCCCCCTGAACCCTACTTTCAGCTCCTGGATTGATGACTTCCTGTTTATTTGAGTTGCCCCAAGACAGTCTAAAATGATTTTTATGATATGCCACATAATCTAAGTTTTAAATCAGACCTTTCTAAACAATACCCTACAACTTTTGTGAAAGTCTTATGCAGGCGTTTTCACATGATACTCACAAACAGAAAACTAATTTTATTTGAAAATAAATTTATGTGGTCCTAAAAGTGTTTTTCTACTGACATCGCCCCCACCTCCACAGGAAGAGGAAAAGAGCAGACCTTTGATGCACCAGACACTGCATTAGCTGCTTCGTGTACATTATCCCAACTTCTCTTCACAGCAATCTTATGAATGATATTAACTCCATCTTGCATATGAGAAACAAAGTTTCAGAGATATCAACTAGCTCAAGTGGCTGAGCTGGGATTTCATCCAATTCTAATGCTCAGGCTGCCTTCATGGGTCACGTCCCTTTCAAAGAAGATGTTTTCCCTTCCTTTCGGAAAAAAAAAAAAAATCTACCTAGAACAGGAAAGGAAAAAGGTAAACCAATTCACCTCGAATTTGGAGGGGGGGACAAAGCTATCATTCTCCAAAGCTCAAAAGAAAAAAATGTAGTAATAAATTGCTTTTAGTGAAATATATAATGTAGATTGTAAAAGCAATAAGTTGATGATTTTGTTTAAATAATATGAGCGCCAAACATATAAACATTTAACACAGTCACTTTTTATTAGAGATCTACACAGACTTTTAAAAATGATCATTCTACCCATCTGCTCCACATCTGTAGTCTTTCTGTCTACAACTTTACTGCTGGTGGCAACAATGAAATCATACTATCTCTCTCCACTGTTAGACAAATCTAAGAGGCCTCCCCACTGGGCATAGTGTTAGGGAACAAAATGGAAGGAAAATGAATGTTTGGGCATATGCCATGGGGGTCAGGAGCAGTCTGTAGAAGGAAAATTGAGAATCCAGAGAGAAAGTACCTAACATTTCAGATGGTTGAGGTATCCTAGGCAACAGAGCTATAGACATACTCTGGAATAAGTACAGTTATAGATTGTAATGTTAAGATTCCACGTTAGAAGGCCCAGTCTGTCTGCAAACTGTTCTATCTGTAACTGATCTGTTGCCCACCAAATGGTTGTTTTTATTGTTGTTTTTTAACTTTAGTCTACAAACTGTGAAATGATAATTACTACTGTGTTTATTCAGATTCAACAATGAGTTAAATCACCAGTCCACAGAATTAGAGAGAGACCCAACCCACTGGAGGCGACAAAATGCCTCTATTATTTCTCTATGACTGTTAAATCTACGTTATATATTTAACATGAAATGTATATTTAAGTTTTAAATATACATTTAGGAATCAATATAAAATATGTCCACTGTGGAAGGCAAAATAATGGCCCCTAAAGATGTTCATTTCCTAATACCTGGAACTGGTGAATGTTATCAGGTTGCATAGGCCAGGGGAATTAAGATTGCTAATTAGCTGACCTTGAGATGGGGCAATTATCCAGGTGGCCCAATGTAATCTCAAGGGTGCTTGAAAGAGAAAAAGGGAAACAGAATAGAGAAGGTCAGAGTGAGTTGATATGAGAAAGACTTGATTGATAATTGCTGGTTTTGAAGATGGAAAGGAGCCATGAGCCAGGGAATGTGGGCAGCCTCTAAAAGCTGGAAAAGGAAAAGCAACAGATTCTCCCTAGAGTCTCCAGAAGATAACACAGCCTGTTTTTAGCCCAGTGAGACCAGTTTCAGATGTCTGACCTCCAGCGCTGTAAGGTAATAAATCTGCATTGTTGCAAGTGACTAAGGTTGCAATCATTTGTTATATCAGCAATAGGAAACTAATACAACTAGTACAGTCTTCCCTCTGTATCCAGGCAGGATTGGTTCCAGGACCCCCAGAGCATTCCAGAATTCAAGGATGCTCAGGTCCCTTATATTAAACGGGGTAGTATAGTCAGCCCTCTGTATCTGTGGATAAGGAGGGCCAACTGGATTCTGAAGCAAAATGTTAATAAGTATAAAAGTCTGGGTATATTGACTAATAAAGATACTTATATTTTTAGATACTGACAAAAGTATTGTTGATTCCCAGGGGAAGTTTAGTGTATTTAAATGCCATTAAAGATTTTAAAAGGAGGGAAGAGGGACAGTAGCTGAAACAATGAAACAGGATGTAGACCATTGATAATTGTTGAATGGTGGGTGATGGGTACATGGGGTTCATTATACCATTTTACATGCTTTTTCTGAATGTTTAAACATGTTCAAAACCAAGTTTAAAAACATTTTTACACCCCCCCCCAATTAAATAACTTTCAAGAGGGGTCCTTTAAGCAAAACCAGTACTATATTAAACAAATATTCTGTATTCCTTTTCCTAGAATGAAATACGAAAGACAAAAATCAAAACATTTTCTCTTGTGATTTAATATGAAGCCTTTGGTATTGTTATATTTCCACTGGAGATGATAAATACCACATTTTCATAGCAGATGATTTGTTTTCTGCCTAAGTTTGAAGACAAAGCTCTCTGTGCCTACTCAGAGAATTATGTGAACATTTTTGGTTCTATTAGCATAAAGAAATGCACCTAGTGATGAAAACAGAATGGGAGAAACCAGACACAATGGATTTGTATGATAAAAACCAGCACATAAAAATATAGCATTGCACCATGAGAAAGTATAATACTATCTTGATAAGTATACTAATTAATCCCACTATTGCTAGCATTATGTAAAAATTATTCCATCTTGCGTGATGCATTCTATCAGAGTCTGAAAAACAGATAAACAGAGACTAAGTTTCTATGAGATTAGTACAACAAAAGAAGTAGAAATTTTCCAAAGAACTGGGTGAGTCTTACGACTTCTTTGAGATAATCGAATGACCAACATGACAAGCTACTATAAAGCAGATAGACATTTTTATTTTTTAATTATTGAATTTATTAGCTTCTTATGGCCTGGGAAAAGGATAAATGTTTAAATCATATTGGTTCATACAGAGATTTCTGCACAGAAGCAAACCTACATACAAGTAGATCCACTAGAAGAATTAGACAATTGGAATAAAAGAGAAAAAAAGGAAAAGGTCTGCGATTCTTCTTTGTGCTGGTATAATTCTAACAGAGGGTCTTAGCGCCTACATAATTTTAGTATCTATTGTATATTTTTTTCCATCTCTGCTCTCTCTTGATATTCCCTTTCCTTATGCCAAGTAGCAGCAGTATTTTTTGGAGAAAGCAGAGCATCATTCTAAAAAGTTTACATCTAAAGTCCTTATGGAAATCATGTCTCCTTGTCTTTATTCTACTTTCTATGGAAAGTTGGATCATAGATTCTGTGATTCTTGGCCCTTATCTATCCTTCTTCCTTAAAATAAGTTTCTATTCTTATAGATTTATACATCATAATGCAACATTAAGAACCATGACATAAATTTTATCTTCCAATTCCAGGAAAATATAAGACCTAAAAAAAAAACCATCCTATATTTAAATAACTCCACAAAAGTTTTTACAAATTCTGCTGTTACCATTTTATCTTTTTAACACTGCAACCACCACCACTGCCACCACCAAGAAGCATTTCTCTATATTTGATCTATGCAGTGTGAGAACTTGGCCTCTGGTTCTCTTTGATGAAAACAGAAAACAGCTGGTAACCATTATGTATATTATATACCTTCAAACACTGTAAGACTGTTATTAGGTTACCTTCTTCCCTTCTCCAAGATAAGCAATTCTGATGTCTTTAACTCTTTCCATTTCTAACCCTTTCATCAACATTCATGGTCTCTTCTGAATCCTCTCCAAATTTCAGAGTTCCCTTAAAGTGTGGGCCCCCAAACTGGAAAGTGCTTCCTTATACATTTCTGACTAGCGCTGAGTAAGAAAAAGTACCATCTATGTATCCATCTGTCTATTTAAAGTTAAGTGATCATGGAGGGCTACCACCATAGACCATAGATGTTGGGTGTATTTTGGTGCTAAAGCAGCGTGAACATTAAAAGGGAGAAAACATGTCTGTTTTTGCCTTAAGTTCTTGGCTTCAGTGAGACCACACCTAAAAGGGACCTTAAGACATGTCTAAATCCAAATAACAGACAATGTCTGGTCTAAATCAAAGACAGAGGCATTCTACTGACTCAGAATCATTATCTTGGAAACCACTTGTTCTTACATGGTTAAAGGTTGATTACCTAATTCCATTAGGGGTTGGGGGATGGGGTAGGGGTTTTGTGTGTGTGTGACAGAGACACTCAGATAGTTCTTCTTTGTTCACATATCTTTGCCAGTCTTAAAATGCAGATAGTTTCTTTGTGAAAATGTATCAGTTTTATTTGTTTTGTTCCATGAAAGAAGCCAAGGTGTCTAACTATACGTAGCAAAATTTCCCATATTTTAAAGCAAGAACCTTACTCCATTTTCCTTTTAAACGTCCTGCCTACTGCTCTGATGCCCACCTCCTTTTAATTGTCTTTTCTAGTCGTTCACTTTGTTTTTCCCTTCTACCCCTTTATTTTCCCTGTCCTGTTTCCTTCCTTCTCATTCATCGTATCTAATATCTACATACATCAACTGTGAATGGAGCTGAAGAGATCTAGTAAAAATGTGAGGTGAGGCGGAGGAGAAGAGACTTAGTTAAGGATAGAAAGTCGCCACAGTTCACATTTGAAAACATCAAATAGGAACGATGGTATTAGGAAGCAACAGAAAAGACAGGAAATAAAGTTATGGAGTGATCAAAACCTGTCACAGCACCTCAGACTCAAACTTTCAACAGCTCAAAATTTGAGACGCTTTTATTCTAAAATGTGTCATGAGTTGTATTTCATCAAAAATAAAGTTTGGAATAAAGCAGTCCATTTTTTAAAAATTCTCTCCACAGCCCGGGGGAGAAAAAATCTCCTAGACTCTCCACTTCAAAAAGAAGCTCTGTTTATTCGTGTGGTGAAAGTGAGAATTAAGCCCAAAAGTCAGAGGAAGAGAGAGAGGCATCCCAGCTCTGGCAAACCATGGGCAGGCCGGAGAATTCAGAGCCAACCTGCTTGGCAAATGGATGTTTGAAAATGTTATGTCTCAAGGGTAGGAAACACTGCAGGCGGAGTGTTTGTGGTGTTATCACACAAAAATCTCTGTGTACCTGGACTCGGTGTCCAAGTCATTTCAAACCCCAGGCTTTGCACCAAATTATGTCAACATATGACTCAGAAGAGGCAGAAAGGGAAAAACAGGCACCAAGAAGGCAAAGCTGGGGAGAAAAGAGCAAATAAAAGACATAAGCCAAGGTAAGCCAGCTCGGTTCTGAGGAGAACGGCAAATACATTTTTTTTAACCAGTCTAAGGTAACAGGGAAAGATGAATGTACATCTTCTCATGACGAGACCTTTCTTCTCATCTCAGGGGAACAAGGAGATAATCAGAAAATGTATAAGATGTAGAAAGAGAATTAACATTGCCCTTTAATACAAACCTTTGCCAGAAGGTGCCAGTTATTCATATTCTAGTCTCTCAGCTCCAGTGGGGATTTGCGTTAGGTTTTCTGAACAGTTTATAAATATAGTACATGCATTGTTATTAGCAAATGATACTGTGAGGAAAATCAGATCATTTCTTCGGGGATAAACTACTGGACATTAGTCTCTCACAGCCCTGAACCTCAGATAGTGGGCCTTGATACTTTCCTCAAATATCATCTGGTTAATTCTAGTCTCAAATTGCACTCACTTAAAATGACCATACCTGTATTATTAAAAATGCTTCCATGAAATAAGGAAACTTTTATTTCTCTTACTGCCTGGTCAGAATTATCACTACCAGAAAATGCTGACTGAAAGAAAAACTTTTTAATTTCTTTTCCAGTACACAATAGCAGTTGTGTTTCAGTAAAAGTGCAGTGATTTCTGTTTCCTTTTAAGCGCCAGTGCTAAATAAAGGCTATGAACCTGCTGGCCTGGGTCTGAATATAAAGTGGATGTTTCGTATAGTGTATAACTTATGATGTGTACGTAGTGAAGCCATCAGCGTGCCTATAGAGTGAATAAGTCCCTGAATCAGTCTCCTGGAAAAAGGCGAGTGTGGCCAAAAAAATGCCTTGAGAATCTGACCTATTTTACCAGACAATTTAGAAAATCCAGTGTTTTTTGCCTTAATATAACATGCAGTGGTTGATCGAATAATCTCAAGTACATACAATAAAATCCTATGTCCTGATTCTCCTGGCTCTGCAGACACAACCAACCATATAAAGACAAGAATATAAAAAGGAGATGAATGCTGGATGGCGGTGAAAAGGTGGCAAATTCCATTCAGTTAGGCAAGATTGACTTGAGAGTTTAAAAGTGTATTTGGAAACGAGCAAGACATTGTAAGAGATTTTTTTCTCTTAAAAGAAAAATCTAATACTTTTCATTTTGGGGTATATTTTATACAAGATTCCTAAATATTTCACATGTGTTTCTAGTGACATTTTGTGCTTTGAAAAAAAAAAGGGGGTAATGAAATGTTAATGATTATGAAATGCTAATGGCCCAAGGGGTCCTATGTAATAATATCCATGTTGCTCAATCTGATAAACTGAGAAGGGCAATAAATGTGACTTTTCTAATTTTAACTAGCATATAATTATAGAATAAAATGAGTTGTGAATCCAATTGCTTCTTCGGGACTTTTGTTCTAGACATAGTTTCCTTTAGAAACTTGAGAACGAAGGGTGCCCGTGAACTAACGTGGAAACAGATTCTAATGAGTGTAGAAAGGCCGTGCTTGGGTTAGCCAGTAAGGAGGAGACCAACCACATCTTCTATTGTAGCAACATCACAGCTGCCACTGCTCTGTGCCCAGGCTGTTCCAGGCATTTGATGGCAAAGTCAGTGGCTCAGACACCCTGTAGTCACTGAGGCTCCACATATATCCCCATATATGTTGTGAGTAACGGACTGGCTGTGGCTGAGAGTCTGAGACTTTCTGCTCACAAACTGTGTTGTATGGAATACTAACTGCCATGTGGTAGACCTCTCAGCTTTGCTTGAGTTTTTTAAATTGCTAGTCTGCATTTTTCAGAACTTGAGAAGGGGAGGTTTGAGACTGATGTGTGCAAAACAATGAAGGTGACCACTGGGTGATGTACATCCATCCTCAAGTGCTACAAAGTAATAAGCAAAGACTATGAACTCCACTCTGGGACCTGAGCAGGTCCTGTGTGTTAAATGGCCATTCTAGAGCAAATAGAAAGAATTTCTGTCAGTGTCCTAGCTGTCTGGTATGCACATAGAGCAGGATTTCCACGCATCATGTGGCAATTAAAAATAGAGGACCAAAAATAGAGTTATATGACATGGTTCCTAGCTACTTGTAGAGTCTCAGTCAGTGTTTCTTGGACAGGTGGCTGGGTGGATGGTTGAATGGAAGGAAAGAAGGAAGGAAAAGAAGAAAGAAAAGACTGTCATCACCCCAACAGTTTGGGAGTCAACATTTTCAATATTATCCAGAGTAAATATTTGCCTCCGGACATCAAAGGGAGAGGTTGGAGGAAGGGACCACTGTACTTCTCCAAAATCCTCTCTCTCACCTTCTTCCCTAAGCCCAAATAAGAGGAGGACTGATGTGGATGGGTTAAGGATAAGGCCAACTTGGTGGTGACAGAACTGAGAAAATGTGCTGAAGGAAAGGGCTTGAGGTTCAGGAATTTGGGTCTCAGATGACTTAAAGTTAGATTTCTTAACACTCCATTTACTTCAACAATGTTTGATGAATTTGTAGGATAATTTATGTACCTCTCAATGTTTTAGATATCTGAATTCCATCAGTTCAATCAAAGGACTGTTCTCACTGCATGGATTTCTTTTTATGATGTTAATAATGAAATCTTGCAACAGCAACTCTTGTCTGAACCAAATTTAATCTTTTGAGTGTCAAAGGAAATACTTTAGATACTATAAGTTCATGTTGTAGGAGTTAAAGGAGTAGCTTCTTTTAAAAGTTTGAGGGCTTCTTGGGCTTCCCTGGTGGCGCAGTGGTTGAGAGTCCGCCTGCCGATGCAAGGGACACGGGTTCGTGACCCGGTCCGGGAAAATCCCACATGCCGCGGAGCAGCTGGGCCCGTGAGCTGTGGCCGCTGGGCCTGCGCATCCAGAGCCTGTGTTCCTCAACGGGAGAGGCCACAGCAGTGAGAGACCCGCGTACCGCAAAAAAAAAAAAAAAGTTTGAGGGCTTCTAATCACACATTTTTCTCTTGTAATACATAGTTACTGGGGGAAAATTGGAAAATACAGAAAAATGTAAGAAATAGAAATTATTTGTTAGATTTCCTTTCAGAGATAAGGAGGGCAATGCCAGTGTTGCCAATATTCTAGTTCTTTTTCTTCCTCTTGAGAATAAAGTTCCCCAAAGTAGGCGGGGCATAAATGAGTTCTGGTCAGTGGTATAAAGATGCAAGTGATGTGTCTCAGTTCCAGGCTATACCTTTGCAACTCCTTTCTTCACCTGCCAAATGAATGCATAAAGGAATTCAGTTTCTAGAAGATGGGAAGTGCCTGGTTCCCCAAATGCAAATTGAATGCAGAAAAGTCACCCTCCAATCCTGCATTGGATGATGACATAACAAGTAATAAACTTTTAGGGTTAAATCACAGAGACTTGGGGGGTTGTGTATTACAGCAGGTAGCCAACCCTGACTAATACAGACAATCACTAACATTTCCTCATGGTACCTTTCAGTCTTTTTTCTATGTATATATTCAGCACAGCTGTGGTCGTTTAAAAATACGCCTTTGTATTCTGAATTTTTATTTAATATTATCCCAGAAGGATTTTCTGTTCTATTATAAATGCTTCATAAACGTAACTCTTAATAACTACATAGTATTCTATCATATGTATATATTACAATTTATATAACCAAAGTTTATTTGCAGATAAGTTCTATTCAGTTTTTTACTGTAACTATCTGGTAAACATGTTTATGCATAAATTTGTGTACACATATCTTTTCATTTTCTTTAAATAGATTGTTAGAATCACTGGGTTAAATAGTGTGAATATTTTAAGTATTGATTCAGATATATACTGACAAACAGTTTTTCCTAAAATCTGCATTCCCATCATAAGTGATACGGAAGTGCTTCTTTATCACAATTTCACTAGTATCAAGGATTATAATAATGAGTACTTTTAACTAAAATTTCTGTTTTTAACATGGGAACATGCCTTTGACAACAGGGTTAACAGACTATGAAGAAAATAAGTTGTACAGTGTATGCTGGGTTCTACAGATTATCTGCTTCTTAAGTAGTGGAGCTGCAGATTCCACTATGTTTACAAATTCCAGCATATGAAAGGCAGAATCTTCAAGAATAGGAGACCACTTTAACAGCATAAGCTGTTCAAAATCTATAAGAATGAGGGCAAAGGACTGGGAGATAATATTTGAATAGGACTCTGAAGAATAAATTGGGAGCCTGCCACTCAGATAGGAGGGCAAAGGACACTACAGATGGAGAGCTATATATGTAAATACAGGGAGGCATAAATGACGGGCCAAGAGTGGAAAATAACAAGCCCATCTGTCGTTTTAAAACTTTGGAGGATGGCACAGAAGCTAAGACTGAAAAGAAGCTGTAGCTGTGAAGGGCTATGTATGCCAGGCTAAGGAGTCTGGAATTTATCCTGTAACTAATAGAAGACAGACATGTTCATAACTTTGTTGCTTTTTAAGAAATAAAAATGACTTTGCATCATGTACAAGCCACTTTATAGACATTATCATTTTTGATTCTAAAAACAGGTCCACAAAGTAAGTCCTATATTATCCACACTTATAAGGTATGTCAAAAGTGAGGTCAGCAACAAGTCATCTGCATGTAAGAGCTAAGATGTGAACCTAGATCTTTCTAGCTTCAAGCCCATGATCTTCTCATTGTATCATATTGCCTTCTATGCTATAATGATGTGGAGGAAAAATTGGAAAAGAAACACAGTAGAGGCAATGCGACATATTAGGAGGATATTACCTTGTTCAGGGAAAAGAAAATTAGATCCTTAATTAACTATCTCTAGGATAAAGTAGAGTTCAAAAAACCAAAATCAAAGGAAAGAGATTTTCAAGAAAAGGGGACTAGATTTAACATGGCAAGTACCTGATGGCCTTCTCAAGAGACTTCCGGAAGAGAGGCAGAAGATAGGGTGGGAGATGAGTGGTGGGAGCCAGAGTAAATGGGAGGTGACATTATAGAAATGGTATGAAAGTATGGTTGAGACCCTTACGTCATATCTTCTCTGATTCTTTTTATATCATTGCTAGGACCACTCATCATAATACTTCAAGATCATAATAATCAGTTTATATTATCAGAAACTATGTTATGGTTATAAACATATTTCAATTGTCATCAAAATATACTTGAGTGGAGAAGCCATCTCATAACATTAGGAATTAAACTGCAGAAACTGTAGAAAAGTCCTAGCTTCAATAATATAACAGATTTCTCATGACATCTCTGAAAAATTGCACTAAGAAGTATGCCTGTGTCATTCCATCTATATCCAGGCACCATAGTAATTTACTGCAAATCAGAGATGAACCTTTTGTTCTAAGGAAGAATATAGAGGAGAGAGGTCTTAGTCAACTAAGGAACTACTGAATAAATTGTGCATACTATGGACTAATTTAATTATACCGCTACTAATGCTTTATGTTAAATTCTATAGAGACTATAAAAGGACACTGAAGAAAGACCTTAAGAAGTCCCTATATGTAGTGTTTGTACTTAATAAATTTCTCAGTATCCTTAAGATAAGATCTTTGCCAAAATTGGCCTTGTCTACGCCTATTAATTGTTGATCATTAATGACATGACTATAGATGCCCAATCAGTGATCCAGAAATAGTTTGTTATGTCATTTAGAATTTCTGGTATCCTTCAAATCCTTGAATTTCCTCACATTCTAGAGTTTTGTTTCAGAGATCTTATAAAGACTCTACATGTGTGTATCAGTCAGAAAACAGAAGTTACTCTAGACATTTCCAACAGAGGAGTTTAACACAGGAAATGTGTTACACTGGTAACGGAAGCTCTGAGAAGGCAAGTAAAGGATGGTGACAAGACCAGAGGTTAGAAAATTAGTAGCCACAACTACTAGAAGGAGGAAGGGAGAAATCAATGCTACTGAAGTTTCAAAGCCAAGTCCCAATGCCAAGTGGAAGCATAGTGGGCAACTCAGTGGGAATTGGAGCCACAGAAGAGACAAAGGAGAGACAGAGCCGTTACTCAAAGCAGAGAGAGAAAAGAAATACCTTCTCTTCTCCCTTTCTCCTGATTTCCAGCCTCTCACTTATGCCTCCTATTGGCCAAACTCTCCAAATGCCAGAGTGCAAGGGAAGCTGGAAAGTGGAGCTCCCTCCAATATGTAGAAGGGCAGGGAATGTATCTGAGAGCAAAACAGAAAAATGACTAGCAAAAAGCACTAATATTTAAAAAATATGTTAATCATGGGCTCAATCAGAAAGCCTGAATTCACAGAAAAACTCAGAAACATATAAAGAAGAAGAATCTTGGCTTCACAGTTTCCCGTAACTGCTGATAATGGTAAAATTCTAATGTCTTTTAAAGAAAGAGGAAAAAATGCTGATAATCTCATAAAAGGAGGACAGAGTAGGCATCCAAATAATGAGGGAAGTTTTGGAATGAGAACTTCCACTGGCACCTTCTTGGGTTACCCTATCCCGGCTATCAGCACGTAGCCAACTGAGATGAGTATGAGCAATACCAGTTGTGATCTAAAGCCAAGCAAGACTGAACTTCCCTGGGGCTCCACACTTTCTATTGTCAAACGTCTGACATTCCTGGGCTGCTTTATAACTTACTGGAAATACCATTCTATGGAGCTGGCCTCAGAAAAATGTTGCTTTCTGGGATGTTATATCATCATTCACTTCCCAGTCAGAATTGGTTTCTTATGTTAGGAATAAATCACAATTTCTTGTCAATGATTCTTCAGTTTATGGTGAGGGAGCTGTACACAGAAAAAAAATTAACAGTGGCTGGCTCTGAGAAGTGCTTCAAAGAATATCATTTGCATCATGAGTTCTTTCTGAAGTCAAAATCTCCCAGCTCAATTTTCACCAATACAATACAAACCTCATTTGAAATAATACAAATATAATACCAACCTAATTTGGTTAACTACCATTATCACTATATACACAGCGTTGAAGCCACGTACTTGGTGGTCATGATGCACTCCCTAATTGCCTAGAGAATAATGAGAATAATAGTATGGAATCTTGAGATCCAGAGCTGACAGTCGCAGGAGAGATCGACACTTCCAGGGAAAGCGATGATGTTAAAAATGTGCTTGAAGCATATTTTCTGCCTAAATAGCTGGATGATTAACTTCTCAGAACCCTAAAATGTTATAATGGCGAAAGAGGGGAAATTCTTGAGGAATTCAAGACACTCCACCGTTCACTCACAAAGTAATAGTAACAGTTAACATTTACTGAGCATTTACGGCATACCAAGCACTGTTGTACACACTGCACTTCTCTTAACTCTTTTAAACATCACAACAACTCTCACATTTTCATCTTAGAAGTGAGGAAACAGGCAATAAAAGACCAATTTTCTAATGCTAGAAAATCAGAACTTGCCCTAGGATCACACAAACAGTGTCAGAGACAGAAATGATCCCAGGCAGACTGGTTCGTTCCAGAGTCCACTCTATTAAATATGCTACTCTCTGCCTGTTTCTTCCAGATGGTGATTACATTGTCTTGGCCACCTTATCATGGCACTTTAAAGAGTATTTGCGTGAAAGCTTTGGCTTGAATCTTTGCCTGGTGAACTGCAATAGATTCAGACGTTACAATGGTAGATTACGTTGCTGCATGTAAGCCCCCTTCTATCCTATAAGGATTATATTTGCTCAATAGTTGTTATGGATTTCTCAGGACCACATCAGGGAAGAGCTATGTTGTTGACATAGAGTCCTGGAAACACCTGGAATAAGCTTTCAGCCATACCAGCTAGTTGCTATGGATTGCTGTAAACAATTTACCTTAATCAAGTTTAAGGTTTTTTGTGGACAGGAATCTTATCCAAGCTGCCAAAATTGGAGAAAGTCAGGCTGAAATGGTGATGCTAACCTATAAATTAACTGAAGTGTTTATCTGAGGAGTTAATCCACACCTCCTGAGAGACTTCTCTAGCTCATTCTGTGACTCCAAGGTCTACCAAAAGAGCCATTCTACTGCATTACAAATGAGGAAATACCTCTCAACTTGCCACAGTCATATGCTTCCAGCCCACCTGAGAACTTGCTCAATAAATAAGAATATAACTTAGTTACTGCTCTGTCTGTACATATTGCATACTCACCTGCACCCTAAGATTTATTTTTGTTAGAATTATAGAGATAGATCAAGGTAAGATCTGGGTCATCCTTGCTTCATAAAAGGTGCACAGGGGTGACATCATCATGTTACTAGCTATGAAGGGGTTTAATCCAAGAGCAGAACTAATGGAAGCATTTTACTACAAGCCAATTAATTTTCTTCTAGTTCTAAGGACTCGCAAAAACCATAGAGCAATAATTCTCTGGCCACTTCCTGTTCTGAAGTGGTCTCACTTGTTTCTCTTCTCAAAGCAATCACAGAAAGGGAACTCTATATCTAATAAAAAACGGATTCTGGGGCTTCCCTGGTAGCGCAGTGGTTGAGAGTCCGCCTGCCGATGCAGGGGACGCGGGTTTGTGCCCCGGTCGAGGAAGATCCCACATGCCGCGGAGCGGCTGGGCCCGTGAGCCATGGCCGCTGAGCTTGCGCGTCCGGAGCCCGTGCGCCGCAACGGGAGAGGCCACAGCAGTAAGAGGGCCGCGTACCGCAAAAAAAAAAAAAAAAAAAAAAAAAAGAGAGAGATTCTAAGTATGCCAGGGATTGCTATGGTTCAGCATTAGTTTTTGAGATGCAATGGAACTCAAATTACATGAGCAATGTGATTTTTAGTGTCAAAGAACTATCTTGCTGAAGGCTCCTCCGGTTATCTATGGCTACATATTAAATTACTCCAAAATTTAGAGGCTTAAACAATGACAACATTTATTTTGCTCACAAATCTGCAATATAGGCGGAGCTCAATGAGGGTAGCTCATCTCTGCTCCACGTAACATCAGCCCCCTCAAAGGCAAGGGGGGCTGGAATCATCTGAAGACTCATTCATTCACATAAATGGTGATTGATACCAGCTGTCAGCCTAGCTGTTAGCTGGGATTTTAGCCAGGACACCGACATGTGGCCTCTTCATGTGGCCTGGACTTCCTCATGACATGGCGGTTGATTCCAAAAGGACAAGTGCCCTGAGCAAGAGAGAGTCAGGCAGAGGCTGGATTTCCTTCTATGTCCTAACCTTGGAAGTCATGCAGTGTCACAACCATCACATTCTACTGTGTGAGGCAGTTAGAAAGATGCACCTAGGTTCAAGGGGAAAAAAACAGACCCCCACCTCTGAATGGGGGAATGTCAATGCACCAGTGTAAGAAGAGCACATGGGATGGGATATATGTCGGGGCTGCAATCGTTGGAAAAAACAATCAGGCACAAAAACCTACTAGTTTCTTTGCTCATCTTTTGAGTCAGCCCAAACAGAGCAATGCCACTCTCTAGGAGGCTTGCCTTACACTCTCTATTTCTTTGAGGATGCCCATCAAAGTATTTTTCTTACTCTTTTTTGGATTCAAAAAGAAGACTGCCTTTTTCTGTTCCTCTAACATCGGCAAAACTCCATATAAAGTATATATAAGTTTTACATATATCGTATGTCCTACAGAAAGACTGTATGATTGGCAGTTGTGTGTATTATAGACAGTATCTTTTTTATGTCTGTGGTCTTTTGAATAATTTTTGTGAACCAAAGAGGAAATATAAAGGGTTATATGGATTCCATTTTAATATTTATGATTAGCTTTATAATATTGTATAATTTACACTACAAAACACGCTTGCTGGATGCCTATGCTTTCTTGTTTGAAAATACTGCTATTACTATTTTCCTCATATCTTTGGGATGTCGTAAATATAATCAAGTTTAAAAAAAAAAAAACCTATGCAACCAGAGGATAATCATTTTATCTTGGAATTTGTAGGTAATAAATCAGATTCTATCATGGTCAACATTTGTTGGCCATACAGGCCAACTAAGATGATTTGGTGAGATTCAGTGCATTGACCATAGATTCCCAAAGAGGAAAAGACCTCCAACAATACAGTCATCCCTAGGTATCCCCAGGCCATGGGTCCCAGAACCCCCACAGATACCAAAATTCATGGATGCTCAAATTCCTTACAGTTGGCACTCCGTATCCTTGGGTTCTGAATCTGTGGCTTCAAACAACGCTGGATCGAATCCACAGATGTGGAGCCCACGGGTACAGAGGGTCAACTGTATTTCAAGTCAATACTGTGTGTTTATTTGAGGATAGGATGATTATGAAGCTTCCATGCCTTTTGTAAATATTTTGCTTCCGTCTAGATTTTGCTAATTGTGCTATATCACATTCTATGAAATATTCTGAATGAAGATGGAAAAAATCATGAAATGTCTTAAAAAGATCAGATCTCCGTAACTAATACAAGAGTAAACACAGCTGAAAAAACTGATTGCCCTACCCTTAATTCAGAGACTATTACTTAGTGGAAGAAGGAAAAAATCTATCAAAGAAGGAGGGTCATTGATTCTAACACCTAATCAGAGAATCTTAAAGAAAAAATGAAGAAAGGCAAAAACATTTTGGATTTATGGACATAATTCTGTATAACTCCTGACAATAGTAAAATTCTGTCATATTTTTTAAGTTGGTAATTTTGTAAAGAAATAAAGAAAAGGCAGCATTTTCCCTAATCTGGCGCATTTGTTTTAGGGGGAAAAATGCTGAAATTGTATTGTTTTAAAGGAAACACGCTCTGAACATTTGTTGACAAGACCCAAAGGAAGGTTTTTTGTGGAGGTTATTTTGTTTGTTTCTGTCTTTGTAGTGTCTGTACTTTTGAAAATTCCCCTGGTAACTGAATTTTAAAGATTATTGCTCAAACTTGGTAGATTTGAGGCAAATTGTTTATGAAAGTGTTGTGAAAATAAAAAAGACTTGAATAAAGCCATCTTTAAAAGTAGCAGCTATGAATTGGAGTGGTTGGAAATTTAAAAAAAAATACTTGCAGCATAGCCAAAATTGTTAGTGAGTCAAGATAATTTTCGCAAATAGGTGTCTGAGTTTGCAGGAAGGGGTGAAAGAATAAACAACCCAGGGGCACAATTATTACAAATTAACGCAAAATAAATAGCCTGCCTGGAATAACCGTTACCTACCCACATACCTGCACACATTAGTGAAGAGACTTCTGTCAATACCTACCTATAAGTCACTTTCATTCTTTTACAGCTGAACTTGGTCCATGGAGGAGGAGAAGGCGAGAAGAAGAGAACAGGAGGCCATAGTATGATAATTTAGGACTCTACATTTCAAATACCATTTTAATCCCGTATATTTCTTCTTCCCCCCTGAGACTGAATCAGTGTTTCAGGAACTCTTTCCACCTCAGCAGTTAGTTAAACTAAGAGAATAAAATAACTATGATCTTTGAAGAAAGGAAGAAAAGAAAGATAAGGAAGAAGGGAGAACATAGGAGAATCAACAGTGAAATTGAAGGAAGGCCAAAAAGAAAGAAAAGAGAAAGATCAGGGAATACAGAGGAAAGGAAACAAGAAAAAAAAAGGAAAAAGTGGGAAGCAAAAAGTGAGGATGCCGTGAGCCAGGCACTAGCCCATTGAGGCCCACAGACTAGATCCAGCCCATTGCCGGTGTGTGTACAGTACCAGCCAAGAATGGTTTTTACATTTTTAAATGGTTGGAAAAAAATCAAAAGAAGAACAATATTTTATGATACATAAGATTAGTATGTCCATACATAAAGTTTTATTGGTTATATAAAAACTTGTGCTCATAAATAAAGTTTTATTGGAACACACCTATGTCCATTATTACATGTTGTCCAGGGTGTTTTTGTGCTAAAAGGGCAGAGTAGTGTAGTTGTGACAGAGACTATAACCCCCAAAGACTAAAATATTTATTATGTGGTCCTCACAGAAAAAGTCTGTGGACCCCTATAAATATTTATCAAATATCAACTATGTACTCAGCACTACCCTCTATTTGATGGAGGATACAAAAGAAAAGAAAAGAATGAAGACGTGGTTTCTATCTTTGGGCACTTACAATCTAGTTGAGGAAAGGGAAATTGGTAGCTGTTGTCCCTCATAGTTGATTTCTAGGAACTACAAAAATAGTATTCATGTATGGTTTATTTCTTCTTTCTTTTTTTTTTTTTTTTGCAAATGTTAACATCAACTTTACTAATGTTCATCCAAAACAAGAAAGGTTCAAAATGACTTTCAAAATAGGAAAATGTGCAACCAATCTGTGCTATATCCATGGGATGGGATACTATTTAATAATAACAAAAAATAACTTTCAAGCCACCTAAGACACAGAAGTAACTGAAATGCATATGGCTAAGTAAAGAAGCCAGTCTGAATACGGTTTCATATCATATGATCTGATTAATATTAAATTCTGAAAAGGACAAAATTATATAGATGTTAAAATAATCAGTGGTTACCAGGGTTCCATGGGTGTCCAGGGTGTTGAATAGGTAGTGAATGTATGATAACTTTTTTTTTAACATCTTTATTGGAGTATAATTGCTTTACAATGTTGTGTTAGTTTCTACTGTATAACAAAGTGAATCAGCTATACATATACATATATCCCCATATCCTCTCCCTCTTGCATCTCCCTCCCACACTCCCTATCCCACCCTTCTAGGTGGTCACAAAGCACCAAGCTGATCTCTCCATGCTATGCAGCTGCTTCCCACTAGCTATCTATTTTACATTGGGTAGTGTATATATGTCAATGCTACTCTCTCAATCATCCCAGCTTACCCTTCCCCTTCCCTGTTTCTCCAAAGAAGATATACAGATTGCCAAAAAACACATGAAAGGATGCTCAACATCATTAATCATTAGAGAAATGCAAATCAAAACTACAATGAGGTATCACCTCACACCAGTCAGAATGGCCATCATCAAAAAAATCTACAAACATAAATGCTGGAGGGGGTGTGGAGAAAAGGGAATCCTCTTGCACTGCTTGTGGGGATGTGAATCGGTACAGCCACTATGGAGAACAGTATGGAGGTTCCTTAACTAAAAATAGAACTATCATATGACCCAGCCATCCCACTACTGGGCATATACGCTGAGAAAACCATAATTCAAAAAGAGTCATGTACCACAATGTTCACTGCAGCTCTATTTACAATAGCCAGGACACGGAAGCAGCCTAAATGTCCATTGACAGATGAATGGATAAAGAAGATGTGGCACGTATATACAATGGAATATTGCTCAGCCATAAAAAGAAATGAAATTGAGCTATTTGTAGTGAGGTGGATGGACCGAGAGTCTGTCATACAGAGTGAAGTAAATCAGAAAGAGAAAAACAAATACCGTTTGCTAACACATATATATGGAATCTAAAAAAAAAAAAAAAAATGGTTCTGATGAACCTAGGGACAAGACAGGAATAAAGACACAGATGTAGAGAATGGACTGGAGGTTTATTTCTTCTTATTCTTGCTAAACTTGATACCTTGTAAACAGTCATAGTATTAGAACTCATGCAGTTAGAGTACAATTGCATCCTTAAAACTTCTGTTTATATCCTTAAATTCTAGTTTCACATCATCATCTACGTTTTCAACAAACCTACAAAATACCACAAATATGCAACACACAAAAGCACAACAAACGTACCAAATACCACAAAGGCTTGATCTCGAATAGATAATCCAGCAAACCAGTGTCTCAGTGAGACAATTCCTAAAAGAGAGGAAAGTTTTGGCAGAAGATGTATACAAACATCTAAGGATTTAATGTGACCCTATATGTTGGGTTGCTGATCCAAAGGGGATGATATGGGTCACCCTCACCAGGCTAAAATAGAAGTAAAATGCCCTAATGCTCCCCTCGAGTGTTTTCTTTAAAAGTGGCAATTTTTCAACACTCTTAATGGCTGCACTGTCCAATATGGTGGCCACTGACCAAGTGTGGTTAGTGAGCACTTGAAATAGGCTGGTCCAATTTGAGATGTGCTGTAATTATAAAGCACACATCCTATGTCCAAGACTTACTATGAAAAAAAGAATGAAAAACATCTAATTAGTATTTTTTTCTAGATCTTGATTACATGCTAAAATAATATTTTGGATATATTTGATTAGAGTAAGTATTTTATTCAAATTAATTTTGCCTGCTTTTTAAACTTTAAAAAATGTGGGGCTTCCCTGGTGGCGCAGTGGTTGAGAGTCTGCCTGCCGATGCAGGGTACACGGGTTCATGCCCCAGTCCAGGAAGATCCCACATGCCGCGGAGTGGCTGGGCCCGTGAGCCATGGCCGCTGAGCCTGTGCATCCGGAGCCTGTGCTCCGCAACGGGAGAGGCCACAACAGTGAGAGACCCGCATACCGCAAAAAAAAAATGTGGATACTACAAAATATTAAATGACCTATGTGTTTGCATCATAGTTTAATTGCACAAAGATGCTTTAACACGTTGATTGGGCCATTGCTAGGTCTGTGTTAAAGAGGTAGCTGCATGGCTCATTTCCTCAACTCCTTCATTGCTCAAATGTCCTCTACTTGACAAGGTCACTCAATGTAAATTACAGCTCCCTAAATTCTTGACCTCCTTATGCAGCTCTATGTCTTTTCAATTAACATTTATTATCAACCTAGCTCACTACATAGCTTATTTATTATATTGATTGTTTATGGTCTTTCCCCCCTGCCTCTACCTCTGTAAGGTAGAATTATATCTGTTTTTCCTCACTGATGCATCCTCAGCACATAGAACAGTGCCTGGGACGTGGTAGGCAACTTTTTAAAATATGCTGAATAAATGAACGGTAAATGTTAAAAGAAACATTGCAAAATATTCTAGTGAAATATCTATGATCAGTATGTGAGGCCTTTAGGCAAGGTTGTCAAAGGGTGGTGTTTTTTTTTAACCTGCTTTCCTGTAAGCTTATATCGTCCAACTTATGCCCAGCTCTATCCTCCAGGCCGCTGCCCCTGATGCTGAGACCTTGCTGTTCTTTACTTCCTGCTTCTAGGCCAGCTGAGAGATTTAGGGTTTGGGGCACTAGAGATCAGATTTTGGCCCTGGAGCAATATTACTGAGCTTCCCCCATGCAGTTGAATTGATATGTAGTACCTTAATAAAATGTTTCTGTGATGCAATTTATATACATGCCCTCATTTAACTGGATTAAAGTGAATATGACAAAGTGAGATTTGTTCATTCACCTCTGAGTTTGAATTGGAAAGTATTACCAACAGAAGCTCCTAAGAAATAGTATGTAAAACACAGCTGGGAGCTAAATTAATGGCACCAAATACATAACAGTGCCAACCATCAGATTTTGGGCTATAGGTACTAATGACACACCAAGCTTTTCCCATCAGGAATAAAAAGAAATATTGCTCTGAAAATGGTCCAAATCACCCAGAAGTTCTTGATTTTATCCAAAACTCATCAAATTCCATATTCTTTTCATATTTCTGCTTAAGTTTTTATACGTTAAATCACACCCAAATTATATTTAAATGGAGATTGCTCATGTCCAGGAAGAATTATTGTAGCATTTGCTCATTTATTATATCAAAGTTGTTAATATCCATTCTACTTTTTTTATGCCCCATTTTACCAGGAAGAGAAATGGTCTCATTTTGGCAGTCTTTACACTAAGACCACTACTTACTTTCTTGATGTAAACCTTACATCCAAGTAGAACTGCCAACTCTTATCATGTGACCTAAGACTCATACCTGTTGTCTAGTAATATTTTCCCAAGGGAACTCCCAGGCTCTGTGATTGATATCCTCACCATTAGAGAGTCACTCCTTTGTTTATGTTGTATAATCTGGGACAAGACATTTTTATCCTTAGAAGTCTTTGTTGAAAATCATTACTCTGTGGAGTGTTACATATGGTTAAGGTATTATCAGAGATTTATACCTTAGCATAGATTAGTATATCAAATTGTTTCCCTATTTAATTGCCAGTTGACATTGTTGTTCTGAGAGAATGAGGCATACGAGATGAAAACTGATGAGAAGATCAGGAGATGAGAGAGAGTGCTATATTTCAGAGTATTGAACTTAATCTGAAGTAGAGAGGATTCCTTGGAGAATGGAAATAAAAGGCTTTGGTCAGTCATGAGGAGACTGGGGGCCAGAAGAAGGGAGAGAGATCAGGACGATCAAACAGAGCTGGGAGGTAAGGAAGGGGCTATGTAGAAATTTCACTTAGTGCTCCATGGCTCCTTTACTCTCTCTTACTCATCATTAATACTAGTCAAAATGCCTCTTTTTATTTCAAATTACTGTCTTACCCAAGGACCTGGCAAAAACCAGAAGGTACACTTAAACACTGGAAGATTTGAGGAGAGTTTAATTAAAATCATTTTTTGCAAATGTGTGTGCAGGGTTTAGGAGGAGCGAGAGGGCATACTACAGTACCTTGAAACTAGCAACAGAAGGGAACTGTGACCAGCCCTGGGTCTGAAAATGCAAACAGTGGGAAAGAGTATTAGAACTGAGATACAAAACTGGATGAAGAGGTTCCCTGACGTGAGCCGTGGCCTTTGGTAGAGGAACAAAGCCAACCCTCAGCGACCCGGCAGACAAGGAGGTGGGAGAATAAATACAGGGACCTCATACTCCTCCCAGCCTCCAACTTCCTGCTAGAGCCTCTGTTAGCCAGACCCAACCTTTAACAGAAGGTCCTGTTAATAGCAAGGGAGCCTAACCTATTTTCAACAAGGAAGAGAAAGAAACTGTTTCTGTCAACTTTTTATAGAATATTACATTTTTAATAAACTATTCTTCATTTCAAAGTGAGTTCATGCTTTCCTCATCCTCCCCATTGTTAGTCAAGACTTCAGAATTTCTACAGGCACTAAATTCTGGGTTGAAAATAATGTATCATATTGGAATCAACGGAGTACAAATGTAAAGTGCCCCTAACTTATAACAGATTTTTTTTTAGTTGTTGCAACTGTATTCAATCAACTGTACCCAAGCAACTGAACTAAACTATTCTAAGTCAAAGCCAAAAAAATGACAGGCTCATGAAAAAATTATTTTGGAAGCTGGAAACATTTGCCTTGGTATCACTCTTAATGTTACTTGAAAATTTTGTACACAGGGACAGACATAGGATACCCACACACACACCAACACACAGACACACCCCTATAGCCAGCAAGCTAAACTGGTATTCAGAGCTACACAGTTCACAATTAAGTGAAAAAAGAAAAGAAAAAAACACTGCTGTCATGCACAGACAGATGAACAATTGGAATGACAGCTGTATGCCAACAACCGGTGGGTGATAAAGAGCTGAAACGAGATTCCAAGTTAGGTGGAAAATAGGATGTACTTCTAGAGTTGTGTTTTCTATAACCACCAACAAATAAAAGAATATAATATAGAACTTAGGGGTCCTAAAAATTAAAACCCATACCTTGCAAGAATCACTGTTTCAAAGTTCCAGTTCTGAGGTTCACTACTTCGCCAATTACAATTCCAACATTTTGCATAAAACAAATGCATAAATTAATTAACAATTCCCAGGAAATAGTGTTGTTTTGAGTCTTGGGGTTTTATTTGTCTATTTATTTATTTATCAGTCTTCGCTTATTTTAGCAAATAGCTTTTTTCTTAACCAAAGAACTTGAAATGAAAAGAACTAAGTCAAAGCAATACTAGATGACGAGTATGTTTTTTTCCATAAAGCCTTTGCTTTTATTCTTGGAAGAAAAGAAAATGACTGTGAGATCAGTCCTTTGACAATTCACAGACATTGACTGTAACAGCTCTCTTTGAAGCCGACGTTGAAGCATCAGAGTCTTTGTAGCTCCTATGTTTTGAGCGCTGGTATCCTAACAATCTAGTATAGGAGATAATGAGTCTCTATCTCTTTATTTGCCTCTGCTTAATGTTAGCAAAGCAAAGACAGCTAATTTTTCATCCACTGAATACTTATTATTCCCCCAAAGCCAGTGTTCTCACTGAAGAATGACTGGATGTTCATTGAAAGTAAAGGAATTCCCTTTTTAAAAAATCTAATGATTTAGGAATTATAAATTCCTACTTTTCCACCACTGATTACCACTTATATCCAAGATACTGTTACTTCTACATACACTAGGATGAGCATATGGGTTGTTAAGAATGGTGGCCATTCTGATTGGTAAGGGCTCATGATACACCAGTTATTACATATTTAGAACATTTATGTCCATTTTATATCAACAACAAAACCCAATACCATCATAGACTCTAAATACAAAGCTTATGGAAGATGAGAAATACAACCTTCTTTTTTTGGGGGGGGGGCTCTCACTGGTGTGGCCCCTCCCGTTGCGGAGCGTACGCTCCGGACGCGCAGGCTCAGTGGCCATGGCCCATGGGCCCAGCCACTCCGTGGCATGTGGGATCTTCCCGGACTGGGGCACGAACCAGTGTCCCCTGCATCGGCAGGCGGTCTCTCAACCACTGTGACACCAGGGAAGCCCACAACCTTCTTTTCATGTCTCCTCCCACTCCACGCCACATTTTATGGAAATTCTTCAGTATTTATGATCAATGGTAACTGATTTTTCATATTATATTTCTCTTTTAAGAATCACTTTTGGGGACTTCCCTGGTGGCGCAGCAGTTAAGAATCCACCTGCCAATGCAGGGGACACGGGTTCGATTGCTAGTCTGGGAAGATCCCACATGCTACGGAGCAGCTAAGCCTGTGCACCACAACCACTGAGCCCACGTGCTACAACTACTGAAGGCCGTGCTCAGCAACAAAAGAAGCCACCGCAATGAGAGCCTGAGCACTGCAACGAAGAGTAGCTCCCGCTCTCTGCAATTAGAGAAAGCCCATGCGCAGCAATGAAGACCCAACGCAACCAAAAAAAAAAAAAAAAAAAATTACTTTTGGGACGTCCTGGCTGTCCAGTGGTTAAGACTCCGCATTTCCAATGCAGGGGGCGAAGGTCGGATCCCTAGTCAGGGAAATAAGATCCCATCTGCTGTGCAGTGTGGCCAAAAAAAAAGTAATAATAATGTCGTATGTCAATTGTACCTCATTAAAAAAAAATCTTAAAAGAATCACTTTTTACATTTACACTAGGTTTTATAATTATATTAATTATTTAGATAACGAACATGTTTTCTAGTCTTGGTATTACCCAGAATCTTTTTAATTCTTAATATTCCCCCCTTTTAAAGTTATGTTTTATTTCTCTGTGTTGATTCATTTTTTGATTGGATGGAGACATACAGGAAGGTTACTTGGGTAGTATACAGGGGAGAAATCCAGGTTTGGGGGGCCTGAAACTTATACAACTTTAGGAGTTCTATTCAAGAAAAAAAATACACAATTATGATTACTCATTTACAGTATGTAAATTGTAACTTGATAAAAAATTAGGTATGAAAATAATTTTTATTCAGGATGAGAAATAAATTGCAAAATCTTAAAGTATGAACAAATACTACAAATGTTACAAAATCCAGAAAATAACATAGTGTTTATATTAGTTAATTGCCTGCTATAGCACATATTTTTCTACATTTTTTACTGCATCTTCTTTATACACCTCTTCATGACAGCTTTGTAGTACCATTTTCTATACAGAGGAGCAAAAGGGAATTCCTAGAGCATAGTTGATCAGATTTTGCCTCTGATTACTAATAGTTTCAAAAATTACTTTTAATTTCACAACTTGCTATTGATAATGTGATATAATTTTTTTGAACCCCTGTCATACTTGGGAAAACCACCATCTAGTTTCTTTCATATAGAGCAGAGTGGTTGAAATATTCACAGACTCACTTCAGCTTGTCCATTTCAAACTCTGCTTCTCTGCACTCACTCACTTTGGGGGTTAGGGTTCTTCCCATGGAGATAAAATCTCTGCCTTTGCATCGTGATGTCATGATATCTTTAACTATCTGCTTAACATATTCTGTCTTTAAAATTCAGAAATTTTATGCTTATGACTATGTGTGGGGTTTATTCATCAGTGTGCTTGGTATTTTATTAGCCCTTTTGTTATAAAAACCAAATCTTTATGGACTCAGACCTGTGAATTTTTGTCATCAACTCCTGAAAATCCCCATATATATACCAAACTACTCAGATCTCTCTTCCAGGTCAGTTGTCCCTTCTCTCTTCATATTTATTTTTTTAATCTCTCAATGCTGGGAGAATTCCTGAGTTGTCTTCCAATTTACTGGTTTTTGTTCCTGCCATTTAAACCTGCTATTTACTGCTTCTGTCACCATCACGTTTCACCTCTAAGAAATGTTTCCTGACCACCCTGATATAAATCAAATGTCCTCACAATTTTTAAACTTTTAAAAAAAAATACTTTTGGGTGGATGGACCTAGAGTCTGTCATACAGAGTGAAGTAAGTCAGAAAGAGAAAAACAAATACCGTGTGCTAACACATATATATGGAATCTAAGAAAAAAAAAAAAAGGTCATGAAGAACCTAGGGGTAAGACGGGAATAAAGACACAGACCTACTAGAGAATGGACTTGAAGATATGGGGAGGGGGAAGGGTAAGCTGTGACAAAGCGAGAGAGAGGCATGGACATATATACACTACCAAACGTAAAATAGATAGCTAGTGGGAAGCAGCTGCATAGCACAGGGAGATCAGCTTGGTGCTTTGTGACCACCTAGAGGGGTGGGAGGGAGGGAGATGCAAGAGGGAAGAGATATGGGAACATATGTATATGTATAACTGATTCTCTTTGTTATAAAGCAGAAACTAACACACCATTGTAAAGCAATTATACGCCAATAAAGATGTAAAAAGAAACAAACGGTCTTGTAATAACCTAAATGGGAGAAGAATTTGAAAAAGAATAGATATATGTTTATGTATAATTGAATCACTTTGAAACTAACACAACATTGTAAATCAACTATAGTTCAATATAAAATAAAAACTTAAAAAAAAGAAAGAAAAAAAAAAACTTTTGGCCTCGCAGTGTGGCACGTGGGATCTTAGTTCCCCAACCAGGGATTGAACCCATTCCCCCACAGGGGAAGCGCAGAGCCCTAACCACTGGACCACCAAGGAATTCCCCCTTGCAATTTTTAATAATAACATTAAATACATATTTTCTGAAGTTTTCTTTTGTTTCTTGGGGGATGTTGTCAGAGCTTGTATAAGTCCCTGCACAAGTCTTTCAGAGTCAGGAGAGGATAGCAAGGTACAGCTTAGATTTTTGTTGTTGTTGATTTCCTAGTTGTTTCAGAGGACCAGCCTTTTGAGGGAAATAGAGAGTGTGTACAACATTTGAAGGCATCACTCTTGAGCTGAAGTCTCTTCTCTTTGGTAATTGTGGCAGCCCGCCATTGCCCCATTCCACTACTGTCAATAGCTAATCCTTAAAGGTTAGCTATTACAGAATCCTCCTTCTTCTTTGAATATAATAAAAAAATAAATATTTGGTCTTCCTCCCTAGTTCCTGGCACACAGCTCCTAAAACCCTTGCAATCTCCAGTGATAAAAGTATCTTTCATATGCTAATGAGAAGATAAGTGGCTGGGAAGATATCAGTAGCTGAGGACCCCTAGATACCTTCTGGTCACCAGAAGTCAAGGCATGATTAGAGCGTTGGAACTTCCAGTCCCACCCCTATACCTCCAGGAAGAGGAGAGGGTTGTAGGTGGAATTAAATCACTAATGGCCAGTGATTTAATCAATTATACCTCTGTAATGAAACCTCGATAAAAACCTCTAAGCAATGGGTTTGGTGGAGCTTCCAAGTTGTCAAACGCATCCCTATACAGGGAGGGTGGTGCACCCCCCCCACGGGAACAGAAGCTCCTGGATTCAGGATCCCTTCAAACCTCGCCCTATGCACCTCTTCCCCTGGTTGGTCATTTACATCTTTCTCATAAACTGGTAAACCTAAGTTAAATGTTTCCCTGAGTTTTGTGAGCTATTCTAGCAAATTATCAAAACACTTTTATCTTTTCCTGCATTATAGAATATTTTAAAGAAAATGGAAATTACCCATTTCTTTTTTTGCAGTACCTGGGCCTCTCACTGTTGCGGCCTCTCCCATTGCGGAGCACAGGCTCCGGACACGCAGGCTCGGCGGCCATGGCTCACGGGCCCAGCCGCTCCGTGGCATGTGGGATCCTCGCGGACCGGGGCACGAACCTGTGTCCCCTGCATCGGCAGGCGGACTGTCAACCACTGCACCATCAGGGAAGCCCGAAATTACCCATTTTTTAAGTGTGAAGAGTGCACCCATAAAATTGTCTCAGTCCAATACTTTTTTGGAATTAAGCTCTCTGAGAAACAGCTGTGAGAATCTCTAGTTTTATAGCCAAGTCAGACAGTGTGGGTAACCTGGGGGCCAATGCTGTGACTGACACCTAAAGGGAGGGCACCTTGTGAGACAGAGCACTTAAACCCGTAGGTAGTTAGCAGCAGAACCGACTTGAATTGTGGGACATACATTTGGTATCAGAATTAGTTGGTGTTGGGAGGAAAAAAAACCTGACAATGCACCGTCCCAGAGAAGTGCGTGACTGGAACGAAAGCCATTTCCTATTTTCTGTGCGTCCCAAGTATACTCGTCTCTGGGGTCTTCTTAACTTACACACACATTTCTTTAAGTGCATCAATGCTTACCTTTGACTCCAACTCTTTCCCCGGCAGACTTGGGAAGGTCAATTACCTCACGGTAACTTAACCAAATAAACAGAATAGGAAGAAAGTTACTTGTCCAAGAGGATTAACAAAGCAAACTACCAAAAAGATTCATGTATTTAAAATGTCTAAGTCGGGTCCCGTTAGTCAGGTTTTTGCGCTCTTCAATCCTTTAGTTATACTCTACCTGTTCTACTTGGTTACTGGCCAACTGCCCAAACCTTAAGACTATAACCATTTTTCAGTTGATATCTTTAGGATTTTATAGATTATCTATACAAATAATGATAATCTTAACAGAGATAACCTTTTCTGTTCCATTGTCTTATGTAATGTTGGGCGTTTGCTTCAGATAAACATTCTCTTTTATGTTTAGGAACTGTCCTTCTAGTCTCAAGTTAAGCACTCAATTTTTTGTTTTTATTTGTTTTAAATGAGTTGGACATTGTATCATCAGGTGCATTCTCAAAATCTATTGATGCTTCCATGTCAAATAGTTTAACTTTGATCTGCTGATCAAAAATTTATTAACCTTGATAGTACTGAAACATGTTTGCATTTTTAGAATAACCCCTACTTGGCTACGGCATATTATTGTTTTAGCACAATACTAAGAACAAATTGCTGTCATTTGTAAAATTTTGCATCATATTCACAAGTGCAATTGGCTCACGTTTGATTTTTTTAGCTCTTTGTTAGGCTTTGACATACAGAAATACGATGGTTATGTAAAATGAATCGGTACACTTTTTCTCTCTTTTCCTGCATTATAGAGAAATTACCCATCTCTTTGTTAAGTGTTAAGAACTCATCCATCAAATTGTCTTAGTCAACACTTTTTTTGGAAGTAAGCTTTCTAAGAAACAGTATTTACTTTTTATAATTATACAAGGAAAACATGTCCATTTATGTTAGTGCTGTCAAAAAATTAGAACTACAGCTCATCAAAAAGTTTATAAAATCAGGGCTTCCCTGGTGGCGCAGTGCTTGAGAGTCCGCCTGCCGATGCAGGAAACACGGGTTCGTGCCCCGGTCCGGAAAGAGCCCACATACCGCGGAGAGGCTGGGCTCGTGAGCCATGGCCGCTGAGCCTGCGCGTCCGGAGCCTGTGCTCCACAACGGGAGAGGCCACAACAGTGAGAGGCCCATGTACCGCAAAAAAAAAAAAAAAAAAAAAAGTTTATAAAGTCATTTTAATATCACAGTTCAGAGCGTGTGTTAACTTTTTGCCTAGTCTTTTCTGCCTGTAATTTTCCATTTATCTCCCTGTTATCGACAGTGCTCACTGCTGTTCCTCATTCAAATACATAAACACAGAGCATTTACTTGACTGTTTTGTTACCTGATTTCTCTCTCTCTCTCTTTAAACCTAGATGTATGTTGTGAAAATCTTTCCATGCCAGTAAAAGTTTCTAATAATATCATTTTTAATGGCTACTACTTTTTATGGTAAGGGAGCACTATAATTCATTGAATCAATTGTGGAGGATGAGTCTTTAGACCTTTGGACCTTATCTTTAGACCTTTGGACCTTATCGCCTCCTTTGGACGGCTGGACACTCTCTCCTGTGTAACCTGCGATTTATCTCTGTTTACCCATCCTGACAAAAGCAGGAAGAGGTTTATCCATTGCTATGGGTTCAGAGGCTTTCATCAGAAAAAGAAAGAAGAAAGAAAGATGGAAGGAAGGAAGAGGAAGGAAAGAAGGAGCGAAGGGAGGACGATGGGAGGAAGGAAGAAAGAAAAAAAGAAAAAGGAAAAACTCAGAAAAGTTTGCATGTCTTTCTCAGATTTGTGGCCCATTAGCCTGTGGACAGGAAGGGAACTCTGTGCCAAAAGCCATTATCCCCAAGAGCTCTCTTCAGTTAGGGTGGATTCTTCTTCTCCTTGGTTGTGGCAGCCAGCCAGTTGGAGCAGTGTTTCCCTTTCCTAACTGGCATAACTACCCTCGTTAGGAGCAGCTAAGGGAGCCCTGGCTTTTTGCCTAGGAATGGCCATCTACATCAAGTGTGAGCTCAAATCATTTAAGAGCCATGGCAGGAGTCGTGCTCCGTGTGGGCTATGGCCGCTCTCACAGATATTTGTACCTCAAAGACCTCCCAAAGCCCCCCTTTCCTCTAACTCCTATGCCTTCTGAGGTATGAAGTGCTTCTGAGATTTTTTCACTTGCTTCTAGGTCTGGCTCCTTCTTATACAGTCAATCAAGCGCTGGTTGTTTGGCTCATCATTCAACCCAATCTATCTGCATAACATCTCTTAAGAATTCCATTCAGTTTGAACATGTGGGTGGTATGCTCTCCTGGCCTCACCCGTGATCCAGTTTCCTCTGCATTTTCATGGGAATTTAGGGGATGGGAGTATCCAAACATATGTGCTCAAAGTGCCACCTGGAAACAGAAGCACTGTGTTTTTTTCTATGTAAAAAAGCTTAAATAATATGCTTTACAAACTGAAAAGATATTCTCTGAAAAATAAAGATTCCCTCCTAAGAGGATGTTTCATTTAATTTTCTCCTACATTTTCCTCCTTACCTGTTGGAATTCATTATATACCAAGTTCTGACACTTTGTTCCCCAAAAGCAGGATGAAGGCTACTCACTGTACTGAAAGCTCAAGGTGATCAGAGACTGCGGTCTTTGTTCCTCTAGTGCCTTGCATAAAATAGATGCTTAATAAATATTCTTAAATCAATAGAAGGGAAAGCTGTGCAGACAACTGCTTCTTTAGCACTGGGTAACATGCAGAGTTGGTGACAACACCAAGAAACTTGGGAGCAGAACAACCACATGTAGTACTACTATGTCTGTTTGAAAGGTGAGAGGAAAAAGTAATATTCTTCAATTACATAGGCAGGAAGTGGAATACCATTAAACCCAACGTGGGACTCAGGGTCATAATGATAAAATACATCACAGTAGATTTCATACAAACCTGAACATAGCACATTTTGTCAATTTCCTCTACTTGAAATGTACAAAAGACTATGTAATAGCAGGGAAGGAGGGAGGAATTATTCTAAGATGATTTAATTTCCCTAAATCTATGAGAAATGTATTTTGGAATTCTCACTAAAAGACTTCAGGTCCTCAGATTTGAAGCTGTATGAGTTCAGGAAATTGATATTTTGCCAGGAATTTAAAGATTGCTTTCTTTATTAGGTAAGAACATAATTTCTGAATGTACTAATGCCTTTGGAGCACGAGTCTCTTTAAAAATCTCAAATGTGAAAACTTTTTTTTCTATTTCAAGACATTTAAAATGCAGGAGTAGACTTTGTAAATGAAACTTCTAATATTCATCTAAAGTAACTGTAAAAAAAATCAATAATAGAGTAATGCCAATTGTCTTGCATTTGAAAGAGCTAAAAATGTAGGGAAAAATTCTTTGTTACACAGAAGAAAAGACCATTCTTACCAAAAGTTTTTTAAAAAGACTGTTTTGATAAAAACGGCTAAGAATGATATGATGTGATATTCTTTTTAATGAAAAAAATCCTTCCCTTTGGTGAATAATTAAGGATCTAGTATATGACAGATACTGTTCTAGATGTTAGGGATAAATAACAAACAAAAAAATTCCCTACAGTCATGGAGTAACATTGTAGTGGGCAGAGCAGAAAGTAAACAAATTAATAAGGAAAATATTTAGTATATCATATGGTGATACGTACATGGAGAAAACTAAACAAGTGAGGGGAATGGAGAATACTGAGATGGGGGTGGAGGGGGCATTGTATTAGTTTCCCAGAGCTGCTGTAACACATTACAATAAACTAGGTGGCTTAAAATAACACAGATTGGTTACCTTACAGTTGTGGAAGTCAGAAGTCCAAAATGGGTTCCACTGGGCTAAAATCAAGATGTCGTTCCTTCTGAAGGCTCTAGGGGAGAATCTGTTTCCTTGCCTTTTCCAGCACCTAAAGGCCGTGTACATTCCTTGGCTTGTGGCCCCCCTCCAGCAATCACGTCACTCCAACCATCACGTCACTCCAACCTCTGCTTCTGTCATTTACCCTTCTCTGACTCTCACCCTCCTGCTCCCTTTTTAAACAACCCTTGGGATTACATTGTGTCCACCCAAATAATCAAGGAAAATCTCCCCATTGTAAGATTCTTAACAGGCCGTGGATTCTAGGTGACCAGCATTGACTGATCCACATTTGGCAAAGCTAAAACCAGGATTTTCATCTACTCCTCTTTCTGCAGACAATCCAAGTCTCTGTAATGCTCTTTGGCAACACTAAATACTCAGCTCTGGGTACAATATCTTGCTGGGGATGACTGCTTTAGGGATTGGGGTGTTATCTTGTTTCTAAAAATGATGGATGTGAGGCCAGTGCTATGGAAATCTTGTGTGTCCTATTGACTTTTGGGGTTTTTTAGAAAGTGAGAGATCTGACATTTAACGAATACAACTTCTGAGGTCCTAGAAGAACCACACTGTTTCCTGAAAAAATAGCCCAAGCTGCACATGCTCAAAGAACCTCACCTCTCCCAAGGTACCTGGAGCCCCACACACCGAGACTAATATGCTGAATAATAAATCAGTGAGAATGGCTTTTGAGCTTTAATTTTATGTAAGAATCTTGAAATTTGGGCTTTTAGTTCACAAGGATAATGACATTTATTGTAGAATTCAATGTCCCTAGATTCAATATCTAAGGATTTTCATTTAAAAGAAAGCTTTGTTTATGGGCTTTAAAACTTCTTCCTAGAATTGTGATCATTGAAAGAATATTATATTTACATTTGGGAAATCTTTAAATGGTTGGAATTGTACTAGCAGAATTTCTATGCATTTCATTACTGGAATATATTTATGATATTGTTTGATCTCTGAAAGAGTATTTTGGATGACCCCGGATATCCATGTGGGTTTGGAAGGAGAATAATTGAACATTCAGCCTTGGATACAAACTGGCTTTGGAGTTAACTGAATTAATGCATTGTTCTGACCCACTTCAGAGCTTTCTGGGCAAACTACTCTGCCCACTGGAGGTCCCAAAGGGCTTTTCAATGGGAGGGTGATTGGTATTGGGGATGGCCTATAAGGGAGAAAGCAGGACTGTCCCCAGAGGGAAGCAGCCACACTCCTGGCTGCCCATGGGTTTAATGGTTAATTCAGTTGGTTAAGAGAACTAAGAACCAGAAAACATGAGGTAGGAACTTTTTCCACATCCATGACATTTCCTTCCAGATGGAAGCTGTTCCACTAGCTATGACAGTCCTGGCCTTTCATCCTCCTCCCCCAAGTCCTCAGGGGAAGAGTGACTTACCTAATTGGTAAATTTGAAAAGAATAAATTGGGTACATTCACTGGGGCAGCCTACTCACAGAGACCCCTTTGGGAGGCCTAGCCCAGTGCAGCACTGCCTGGACCCAGGACTGGGTACAAAAGTCTGCCCGATTCTATGATTCATTTTAGGAACTCCATCTGACTCTAATGCCAACTGACATCTAATGCCAACTGAAAGCCTTCATCAGTAATAAAGGCGATAGCTGCCTCCCTTATTATTTGTCTTATTTCTCAATTGGTTCGGAATATGAAAGAATGAATGATATTTACTAAGCCCCCGAAAGATCACATCAATGGGGAAAGAGGTGTTCTTTCTGCTGGACTTTCCAAATTATTAGATTAGAAGCCTGGAGCTGCTGGTAGACATCTTATCACTGTATCTGGGGGCAGGGGGTGGTGGTGGGGGAAGTCCTTCCTGAAAACAAGCCAATGAGAAGAAGGAAGAGCCAGGAGTATTGGAAAGAGACTATGTCCTGATGACACACATTAATCAACTGTATCCAGCTGTATCTGATGCCCGTGAACTTTGCAGTTATAAGAGCCAACACATTCCCTCTTTTGCTCAGACCAGTTACAGTTAGATTTTGGACTCTTGCATTGAAAGAGGTCTGACCAATATTGTTTAAGGATGGTCTGGTTTTCTTGAATCTCAGTCACGAAAACATCTGCTTCTTAATCTGTTTCTGAACTGGATAAAATGTAAATTTCAGAGTTGCAAACCATTAGCTTCAGCTTAAGATCCTGGTAGACAAAGTTAGTAGCTGCTCCCAGCCCTACCCCTTTCAGAGATGTTCTTACGGGGCACCTGGAGGGCGCAGGTGGCCAGTGTGGCTGAGGAATATAATGTTCCTTTCCCAAATAACAAAAGGGCTGCTTGCTGGGTAACTACATAATGTTGTACTTTCTCTTTGGGTTTTTTGTTGTTGTGGGGTTTTGGGTGGGTTTTTTTCGTTTGTTGTTTTTTAGCTTTTGTAATAAGTTAATTTTCTTCACACATGAATATATATTTGATTTGAAAATGTCTCATGACAGTAGCTTTAGTAGCTCATACTTGAAAGTTTAGAAAGAGGGGCACTTCTCACCTGGGGAATGTTAATGGGAATTAAAAGAAATGCGATAAATTAAATATGCTTCCTTAAAGAAGGTGTCAGAAGAAAAGGCACATTAATTAGAAATGAACAGCACTGAGAGTTTAAGACTGATTTCATGTTTGTCTTATTAACATTTTAGGAGTAGAAATATGCCTGTCATCATAAAAGAATTTCCTCAAGCCTCCCTTATCAAGACTCAATTGCAAAGCTGAGACAATTTGCTCTAGGGCAAAAAAAAAAAAAAAAAAAAAAAATCATGTGGAACAGCAGACAGTGGGAATTCTACTAGAAATGTTCTCCACTAGGATCAGAGCCACTGGATCATATATCTGAAATGGGATACTCACTGTGGTGTATAATGTGGCGATCACAAGGGAAGAAGACAATAGGGTTTAAGAGACCAAAAGGAAATCTAAACACAGACAATTCACTTCACCAGGAAACTGGTTGCTTAATGGTTGGTATGTCTAGACTGAATCCACACACAATCATGCATCAGAACAGGAAGAATTTACCAAAAAATGGGGGTGAGGAACAGGTTACATTTACGACTGAATTTATGAAAAGAAGCCATGTGTAAATTAGGCAACTCCTACTGTGCATAATTTTTTTTATGTGTTTTTCTTTCTCTCTTTTAAGTCCAATGAATTCCTTAGGTTATTTACATGTTGTTGAATCTACCTCTGAAAATCACTGTCAAAACTGAATGGCTTCTTCTTCAATCCCAGCTCCTGGTGCTTTTTCTACTGACCAGTCAAATGCCCTTGTGGGCCACACCTCTGTGCCATGTTCCTGTTGTCTCCTCTGTCAGGCTGCAGAGACCTCTTCCCACACCTGCATTCAGACTTCAAATCCTGCCTGTACTTCAACACCATTCCCTCGGGACACAACCCCTGCCTCCGGATTACCCATCACATTCTGTCTGCTCACTGACTGTTTCCATGTGGTCCATCACCACCATACATACTTTATTGATTACTGTGGCTTTATACACAGTTTGGAAGCAGAGTAGTATTTGTCCTCAGACTATGTTCTTCGTCAGTATTGTGTTGTCTTTTTAAGTCTGAGGTCTTGCATATAAAATGTAAAATTAGTTTGTCTATATCCAAATAATAACATATTGGGATTTTCAACAAAATTGTCTTGAATCTGCAGACCATGTTGAGAAGAATGGCTATCTTAAAAATAATAGCTCTACTTATTAATAAATGTGGAATATGCCTGCATTTAAAGAAAAAATGAATGGCTTCGCTTCATTAATTTTGGCAAAACCTCTTCATAAATACGTGTAGTAAGAGATTTTTCATAGAAATGATGCCATCTCAATCTTGAAGTGGACAAAATGGAAAATTAATCTACCAAAGTAATACAAGTTGAGAAGAAATTCATCTCTTATTCCTTATAAAAAAAAACTGGAAAAACTCAGATAAAACAGAAAAACAGCTAAATAAAATGACATAATTTACTTCTGGGGAAAAGTATAGCTAATTTGTGCTCATCCATACTTACCAAACGTTAACTGAGGTAAAACTTTAAATGTTAAATAACTTTAAAAGTTAGCTTCCCTGCATACTCAGAAAAAAAAAGGGCTTTTAATGACTGTAAAAATGAGACAAGTTTGATAGCTTTTTAACTTTATATCTAATATATGTGACTTGATATGTTGTAGTAGATATTTCTTTAATAAAATTCATGCACAGTGTTGACACTGGAACCTTTTTCCTACACAATCCTTAATTTTTACAACTTTTATTCTTAATTACAACTAATATGATCTATTTTAAAGAGAATGTTTTACATTTCTTTTCCCCCTGAAGAAAATGCAAGTGTAATCTTTCACTGGTCACAGAGGCCTTGCAGGCCAGGCAGCTCAACACACTCCCAAGAAGGATGCAGTATTTAGTAAACACTAGGCATTTTGTTCTGTTTCTTTATTCAGTAAACTAAACTGAATGTCCATCTTGTGTAAATCAGTGCCATTTTCATTGTTACTTCCATTCTATTTTATTAGAGTTTCTTCGTTGTAAACAACAGAAATCAACTTGGCTATTGTAGACAAAAAGGAATGTTTTGGAAGAATATCAGAGTTTCCTACAATCAGCATGAAACTGGAGAACTGGGTTTGGGGTCAGACTCTTTTCTGAGCTCCAGACCTGTATCACCTACAACTAGATTTCTTAAAGTCATCTTAGGATCACTTCCTCCCCTTTATAGACAAACTTCTCTCCTTTTGTGGCTCTCCATTGTCCTTAATATAATCAAGGATCCTCAACAAGGCCTCTGTGACCTTAGACAAGTTAAATGTGTCACCTGTTCTAACTTCCCCTTTCCTACCTCTCACTCACCACCCAGTCCTCTCCAATCTGGCTCCTGTCTACTTCATTAGCATCCTTTCATGCCAAGTTGTAGCTTGAATGCCAGGCTAGAGTTTCCCAACTGGTTAGCCAAAGCTCAAAACACTTCTGCAGATTGATGGCAGATATACCAAGATATTGAGCCTTTTGGGATGGCCAAAGGCACAGGTTGGTCCATTAATTGACTCTTAGGTTTGATGATGTGAAAAATAGCAGGAAGCTCTGCTCTACTCCAGCCATGCTGATCCCCTTCCAATTCCACAAATGCATCAGCCTCTCCTCCACTTCAGGGCTTTTATCCATGATGTTTCCATCGCCTGGAATACTATTCACCAACTCTTCACTCAGCTCAGCCTTTGAGACTCAACTTTTACTTCTGTTCTTCTAGGAGGCCTCCCCTGACTGCCAACATTTGGTTAGCACACCCTATCATTCAGTCGCACAGAGCCCTCGACTCCACCTTTTGAAATATTTGTGGCACTTAAAATTACTTTCATCAACGTCTCCCACTCAAGGCCCAGTGGAGCAGGGACTCAGTCTGGTTCACTACTAGATCCCCAGCAGCAAGAACAATTCATTGAATGGACATTCAATAAATTTCTGGGGCTGAATGATGGTTAGCAATCTTGATTTTCCAGATTTAGTTAATACAAATAATAGCAATTACTATCTTATATGCATGTGTTCTTTTAAAACTGTTTTTATAATTAAAATCCTTTCTTATTTGGAAATTTTTAAAAAGTGAAAGCAAGAAAATCAACAGCATGCCTAAGGCGGCCCAACCCTCCTGTGGGAGCTAAGTAGTGAGAACTCAGGTTTCCTGCCTTTCTCCTGTGTTAATTAGAAGACGTTTGAGAAAGCTGTGGGCACATCTCTGTAAGACTGAAATCCTGTAGGGCAACTAGAATTCTTTTTTCAGAAAACATGCATGACTGCCACAGTCAAAGACAAGACTTTTTGGTAGGATGATGTATTGGCCTGACCCATTTTCACAGTCCCCACATGCTCATATCACTTCCTGCTGGTCTGTTGGAAGTCTCAAGCATTAGGAGAGATTTGGTTATGAAAACTCTTGATTATCTCTCATCTATCAACTTTGTGTTTTGATTTGGAAACACATGCCAAAATGTGTTAATTAACTAGACGGGGGGAATTCTTTCACAATAGATACAGATATCAAATCACCATGATGCACACTTTAAATATCTTAAAATTTTGTTAATTATACCTCGATAAAGCTGAAATTTAAAAAACAAACAAATAAATGTGATTGGAAAAATTTCTTTGGAAAAAAGAAGAAAGGAAAGGATAGAAGGAAGGGAGGTAGGAAAAAGAAAAAAAAAGAGAGAAAGAAAGAAAAAAATACATCCAAAAAGATAAGGAAAGGGTTAAAAGATGCTTTACTATTGTGATGGTTAAACAAAGAATTTTTACAATTTTGTGAAGTTGCTGGCTTTCCACATGGGTTTTTCTGTAACGATTCCTCAAAATTTACAGAGGTAACTGGCAAAAGAGAAACACTTCTGATAAGAAATACAAGGAAGCAAATATAGCAGCCACGTGTAATTCTGATTTCTTTTCAATACATCATGTGACATTTCTGATTATAAATTGATCAAGATGAGACTTGGTATGAAAACTTTACTATTATGTAATGTAGACATGTTATTCATAGCAATATGCCAAATGGAAAATGTGAGTGTTTTAACTGGAAAGTGAGTTATTTGGTCTTTCCACTTTGTGTAAGTCTTTAAAGCATAAATTAAAAGCAGAAGATATATTGTATGGATTCAGGATCTGAAGACCTCTACTGTACTCCATAAATCTTTCAGCAGCGTGGAAGACAGCATATTCAACTGGCCAGACGTACACTCTTACCTCTTCCCTAATATTGTTGTTCTACTTTGAGATGATGAGGTTAAAGAAAAATGTACCCTGAAACGGGTATTTCCCACTCTAAATATTCAATATGTCCAGACAGGCCTTATTTTTTTTCTATTCGCAATGCCCTGTGTGTTGCATCATCTTGAAACATTTTTCATTCAGAAAATATTTCAGTCTTTCATGGTTTTGCAGTGTCTGTATGAAAGGGGACTCAGTACTCAGAGAAATGATCTCTTAAATGGCCACTTGAAATGTATTTATTTTCATACCACCTGAATAATTTATGCGGTATATTTTGCTACTCACAGAGAAGGGGAACTCAGAAGGTGATTTTTTAGAGCTAAGAAAGCTGTTTTCCCCCATAAACATCAAGCTAGTACTCAGAATGTCCTTATAAGCAATATAATAAATTAAAAGATGAATATTTAATATATAAGTAGAAATATAAAAATTCACACTTACATTATTGCCATACACCTTAATGAATAAAAGAACTACAGAGCATGAAACTGAAATGTCAAGATGACGAAACATCCAAAAGGGAAGTAGGTCCGTTGGCCTAGAACGTATAAATTATTTCCACCCTAAACATCAGTACAGGAAACCATACAGTTATTTTAAATTTGAAAGGAGGAATAATTTTCACGTAGCACATGTGACAGTGACCGTGGCGAATATTAAGTGTTTGTGCTGAACTCTCCCATCCTGTCCCATCCTACGGGTAATTGCCAGAATCACCTTCCTAAAAAGCTCAATTCTGAACGTGTTGAGCCCCAAGTTAAAAATATTAAAATAGTTAAAAACCTTTTTTTTTTAGAATATATACTGAAATCCTTATAGATAAATTGATATTATGACCTAGCTTTGCTTTAAAATAATCTGGGGGCTTGGAAAGGAGGGAGGGAGTGGAGGCATAAATGGAATAAGGCTGGCCATGAGTTGGTCATCATGGAAGATGGGTTCAAGGGGTTTGTTATCAGCTACTTTTGTTTGTTTTATAAAGTTTTAAAAAAAAAAAAAAGACTCAACATTGGCATTCAAATCCTCCTATAAGTTGGGCCTAGTGATTTACCTTTTAGGTTTACAGTCAATTTCTCAAGCATCCAAAGCCACGTCAAATCATTGTCGAAATTTTGTCCCTGGGCATATCTTTTCTTAAATCACTGCTTTTGTTCAAGTTGTTTTTCCTTGCTGGAGTGTTCTTCCCTCTTAGCTTTACTTTTTGGACTCCATTTTCTGAGCCCGAGTTCCTTCTTCTGTAAAATGATGGAGTTGGACCAAATAACTTCCAATGTCTCTCCCACCCTATAATTATTGACCACTTGCTTCTAAGGAAAAAGATCTACTTAGGAATAAAGTCTAATAAGCAGAGGACTCGACTAGACATAGACTGAGCTGAAACTTAAGTACAGCAAGATCAAGTGATTGAGGGAATTTCGATAAAATTAAGTTTCCCCCCTTTTGTGTATTTCGCTATTCCTGATTTCTTGGAAACATGATCCCAAAAGAAAGCTGTTCTAAATATTCTCTAAGTTCTACTTAGCAATAGATTAGATGATTTCTTGGAGCGAGTTGTGCCTTAGGAAGAAGGGGTAGTTAGAGACTGAGAATATGTTGGGAGCCAAGAAGTTTTCGCCATTAGAAGATGGCCGACACCCTGCTTCTCTTCCTGATTTATGAGATAGAAGTTCGCGCCTAAAATGAAAGCCCGCGCACGCAGCACCAATGATGATTAGCCAAGTACTTCCCTCATTCTGAATCCCGCCCCCCTTTCTCTGCAGTGTATAAATACAGCTACCGCAGCAATAAAAGTTTGAGGCTTGATCAGGATTTTGTCTTGCCTCCATTCTTTCGCGTCTCCTGCCCTTCCCCCTTTTTTCAACCCCCACAGGTTCCTCCTCAGACTCACAAGGATTTGTCCTGCTGGTCGGGACTCCCGGGGACGCCCGGGGCCGTACACAAGAATAGATCTTATAACTGGTTGTAGGAATTTGACTAAGGAGTGTGAGACTATGAGACATAAAAAGGAAGAATGACTACAGTGGTTTGGCTTTCCATGTACCATCTGAGCACTGTTCTCCTTATTTAAAATGACTTGGAGGAAACATTTTTGTTTCATGCATTTCCATTATTAAATATTACCTAAAATTATTCGAAGAATAAAAACTCCTAGCAGCCAGTGAATTTAACAAAAGAGCAATTTTGTTTCTTTCTTTAATAAATGTTCTTATTCTGATTATAAAAGTTACACACATTTTAATTGTGGTAGTTTATCATAATTAGAGCAAATTCCCTTTATAATTACTCTTTTCCAAAATGTCCTTAGTGATTAAACCAAATGCCTTTTTGGCATGTACCTCTGCCCTTCTTTGTGAGCACTACCTCTCCTTACCCACCCACCAGGGTGAGCCCCAATGACAGGCATGTTTATGCACTGTGAGCCTGTCTGATGCTAAACACAGTTGATTGGACCAGGAGGTAGAGATTCTCTCCACCAGGATTCTGTAATTGGTACTAAAATTAAATAATCAATCTGGATGGTTAATATGGCAATATTAAATCTGTGTTAGAACTCTTTTTGTTGATAGTGACAGAAATGAAAATCTAAATGTGCTTAAACAAAATATAAATAATATATTGGGCTCATTAACTTAGAAGTCCAGAGAGATGATGTTACTGCACGGCTGTTTGTAGGTGCTCAAATGACATCTTCAGGGCTGAGTTGAAGCATTTCTGAGTTCGTTTTCTTTGGGTTGTTCTCAGCCCCAGGCAGCCTCTTCCCCTATAGAGGAAGTAATCCGCCAGCAGCTTCACACCTATGTTCTACCACTTTAGTAATCCCAAAAGGAAGCACAATTATTAGTTAATTCTATAAAAATTCTTAGGAAAGATTTTCATTGGCCTAGTTTGGATTGTGAGTCCAAGAACCAATAGCAAAGGCTAGAATATGTCCATGCTCTCATTACCCAGACCCAAGTCAAAATCCTACCCTTGAAGTCAGCCATGCCTGAAGACCAGGGGCTGAAAGTGGAGAAGGAATGGTTCTTTAGAGGAAAATCGAGGTGCTTTATTTCATTACAAGGTCATATTAGAAAAAAAAGGTGATCATTGATTGGTTAATTGGCTGATGCTAAATTGATCTGTGGATTGACCATCTAGGACCAGTCTTGGATTAGTCAGCTCTTGGATAGGAAATATATAAATGGAAAGTTGTTTGCAGAATGGACTGACTGGGTGGCTATACACCCAGGCTTTCTTGGTCTCAATGACTGTGATGTTTTCCCTTTCTTTTGACTGAAGGTTGAGCCTTAATCACTTGTTGTTGGTCATCTTATCTTGGACTGTTTTGGAAAAGAATGACTAAGGCACTTGGGTCAATCCAATGATGGTGAAAAAGCATACACAGGGTTCCTTCCTAGTCAAGCTGAATGTTCAAACTCAGTTTACCAAGTTCCCCGGGGTGAGCCTCATGTATCAGGAACAATCCTGCTTCTCCAGTGTAGCATGGTGGCCTAGCGGTCCAGTGTACCTTGTTGGTTTGTTTGCTTGTTGCTGTGGTCTGAATGTTTATGTTCCCCCAAAATTCATATGTTGACATACCAATGCCAAAGTGATGGTATGGGGCCTTTGAGAGGTGATTAGGTCATTAATGCCCTTATAAATGAAACCCGAGAGAGCTCCCTAGCCCCTTCTACCATGTAAGGACACAACAAGGAGATAGCAGTCTGCATTCCAGAAGGGGGCCTTCAACAGAATCCAACCACGCTGTCACCTGATCTTGACTTGCAGCCTCCAGAACTGTGAGAAATAAATTCGTTTGTTTATAAGTCATCCAGGCTGTGGTATTTTGTTATAACAGCCTGAATGGACTAGACACTTGTTTACATATCTTTGAAGAAAATGAAATTTACACAGACGTGGTATTTGCCAACAGGCAGAATATATGGATTGTCTCTAGTCCCAGTCACTGTCCAAAGAAACAGATATAATCAGTTTCTCATTTCTACAAAATAAAAACTTTTTATTGGCAAATTTGAAATAATTTAGAATGAATAGACTTCCCCTCTTTAACAATTATAAAAATACAATTTAATTCATTCAAAGTGAAGCTTCATCTATGAATCTTTTGATCACTTGGCCTAGCTCAATTTCCTTCCGCTTCCTTTTTCTTCCATCTTCCTTTCCTCCAATAATAATAATAATAATAATAATGTGTTACTCATTGAGCAATTACTTTGCACCAGGCACTGTGCTAAATGTTTTTCATGGATTATCTCATTTAATCCACTCAATAAGGTAGGCTATTGAAGACAATGCTTGTTTTGCAGAAGCACAGAGAGGCTAAGAAACTTTGTCCAATGTCATAAAATTCATGATTAAGCATGGCATTGAACCTAAACTGTTTGATTCTCAAGACCACACCTTTGGCCATGGCACTACACAACTTTTCACAGCATTTTTCGTCTATACCACTTATCCACAGCACAGTGCCTGGCACGTAGTAAGCACAATGATAAACACTGTGTAAGTGTAAGGCATACAGTGTAATGACTTGATATATGTATATATTGCAAAATAAGATTGATTTTATCATAACATTTCCCAACTATTTTTAATACTAATTCATAAAATAATGGGTATTATTTAATAATTTAAAATAAAACTAAGATTAAAATTGAAGTGTATTAGAACATTAACTACATTTAATGCATAGAAAAATCCTTTAAGGTTTTGCAAATACACCCCATCCTTTCATGGGCATCTTGTACCTAAAATTATTTGAAATGTCCCAGGTCATGGATAACACAATTCGGCAATTGAGGATTTTCCAACCAAGACATTTGGGGTCATGTTTAATATACGTGGTAGATAGAATTCTAAAATGCCCCCACCCCCCATATTTCCCACTCTAATATGATGAGCTATCAAGACCTGATTAGTTATGTTTAGATGGCAAAAGGGATTTTGCAGATGTAATTAAGGTTATTGATCAATTGACTTTGAGTTAATCAAAAAGAAGCTATCTGGGCAGGTCTAATTGATCACACGAGTCCTTAAAAGAGAGAGTTTTCCCAGGCTGGTGGCAGAAGAAGTCAGAAAGATTTGAAGCACAAGGATCCAACACACCATTGCTGGCTTGAAGATGAAGGAGGTAACATCCAAGGACTCGCGAGCATCTTCTAGTTTTTGAGAACAACCCCTGGTAACAACCACAAGGAAGTGAATTCTTTCAACAATCTGCCTGGACTTGGAAGCAGATTCTCCTCCAGAACATTCAGAAAAGATCCCCACCCCATGGTGATTTGGGGCTTGTGAGATCCTAATCAGAGAGTCCAGTTGAGCCCACCCAGACTTCTGATCTACTGAACTGTGAGATAATAAATAAGTGTATTTTTTTTTTTTTTTTGCTGTGCACGGGCCTCTCACTGTTGTGGCCTCTCCCGTTGCGGAGCACAGGCTCAGCGGCCATGGCTCATGGGTCCAGCCGCTCCGCGGCATGTGGGATCTTTCCGGACCAGGGCACGAACCCGTGTCCCCTGCATCAGCAGGCGGACTCTCAACCACTGCGCCGCCAGGGAAGCCCAATAAGTGTAATTTTAAGCTGCTAAATCTGTGGCAGTTTGTGACACAGAAATAGAAAACGAATGCAGATTTTTATTGATTGATCCATATGAAATTGCCAATATTCACTGTTTTTGCTCTATAATGATTTCATTTTGTTCAGCCTAATATTATTTGGATGTGTTCCATTTAATATTATTTGGTTGATAGGTTCTTACAGGCTTGACATCTTAGGAAGACAGCAAAAACCAATGTTCACAAACTTTACTCACTCCCTTGTTCTTTACTCCCCCAAATGCACACACCAAAAAATGTATTAATATATATGTTGATCATTTTATGAGTCCTATACCAGAGAAAATGTCTCCAACCTTTAATCAAGTTGTTTCTAACTGCTTCTGTTACCAATTATGAGCCATATTATACCTAGTGTCTGTTCTCAGATGTGATCTAAAGTGTTTGAGGTCAGAAAGTTTGTCTTTATTTCCTATACAATTTTTGGTACATACTCTCTTAACAAATAAGCAATGCAATGTTCAGGTTTACAATGATGGCTCTTTGATGTGTAAAGTTTGTCTGATTCAGTTATGCAGAGTGATATGCAGGGTTTCGTTTTGGCATGACCACTGGGGAGAAAAGATGTTTTACAGTTTACACCATAGATTAAGACTTTTAACGTTTTTTTTCTTCAAAGTAAAAGAGTTGAGGAGTGTAGAAGTTCCCACCCATGCACTGAAACAGAATGCTGAGGGGAGAGCTGATGACTGAGCTGAGAATTCAGCGAGCCATCCTTTCAAAACAGCTCCTGAAAGCATTTGAGAACACAAATGGGCAGAGGAATCTTCAGCAGCATAAAGAATCCAGCAATCATGTTTTCATTACAAAACAAGTATTTTCCTTTACCACTTATATATGTAGCCCCAAAGACACAAAAGTGAACTCAGTGCAAGTAGGTGCAATGTTTTGATTCCACCCAGAGGGTGTTGAGACAGAGTAAAGACCGAACAGCTCCTCCTGGCTGTCATTGAGTGTGGCGTTTATTATTGAATCAGGAAATATGTTTCTAGTGAAGCCCAGCTCTAAGATGGAATGAAGAACTTAATGGTCATGCATCCTGACCATTGTGTAACTCAATGTTGCTTCATCCATCCAGATAAAAAGAAGCTGTGATTAATTTATAAACTATGGCCAGTTCACTAGAATCCATGCTTCTAAACCCTCAAATTCTTAGGACCATGCTTCCAAATCAATACTGTCCATTCTATGGGCAGCTTTTTTTTTTCTTACTGAGTTTCCTCTTATAAATTTTAGAATGAGCCAAGTAATTTTACCAAGATCACTTACAATATTGCTTCAGGAATAATATTTTCAGAACAAGCAAAGGAACACTAATAGAATAAGACCCTTCATACACACAAGGATCCTTTTAAAATATCTTTAGAAAATAGATATGGTTCTCAACACCTTAATTTGTAAAGAAATTATTTCACATGGTCCCCTTCTTCCTTATTTTAAATGTTTCTGATTCTTTTCTATTATTATAAGCAGAGATATGCTGAGTAGTTTTAGTGTATTTTATTAGCTAATATAAAAGAAAAAGAAACCTTGAAAGGGCTTAGCTCTTATAGAATATAACTGAAAGAGAACTTGGAAATCAAGTTCAATAAAACCCAGTACAATACAGCCATGAATGAGTCTCCTACAAGTACCATAATCAAGTGACTGTACAGGCTTTGTTTTATTACTGCAGCCCATTTCAGTCTTGGATAGCTTTTACTATTAGAAAGTTTGTCTTTGTGTTGAAATAAAATCTGCCTCCCTATAATTTCCGTTTATTGCCGTAAAAGTCAAACTGTACTTAAGATTGTAGTTATTCTGTTCTTATCTTACTAGTTATTATTTAATTATATGTCTTTATCTGGTCACCGTGAAAATTCTGCTAACATACTCACTGAATCAAACTACATTCTACACTGTACATCAGTATATATTTCCACTGAAGCAATTTCCACAAGTAAGATTTTAAGTTCCAAGTGGCATGGTCCTAAACTTTGCCTCTGAAGGCATTTCATTACTGAAATTCATTCAAATCCATTTCTGAAGTGTCTTCTAAAACACTCACATGAACTCATATTATGACAATGAATTAAAGCTCCTTTGAGGTCATGTTTTTTTTAATTCCTCCAAATAGAAATGTTAAAGCTCAAATGTCAAAGTAAGCAATAGTAATACTAACACAGTTAATATCAAAGATAAATGTTAAACACATACATACATTTCTTTGCAAAGAACATCTGCAAATGTATAACCAAGAGTGGTTTCATTATAGAAAAATCTGCTTGAAAAGTTGTATCAAATTATTTTACATGCCATATCTTGGCATTTTCTAAGATCTAAAAAATTTCACAAAGGTTTATTTCTAGAGAATATAGCTAGTAATGATTATGACTTTAGATTAAGAAAGGGGGGGGGCTTCCCTGGTGGCACAGTGGTTGAGAATCTGCCCGCTAATGCAGGGGACATGGGTTCGAGCCCTGGTCTGGGAGGATCCCGCATGCCGTGGAGCGACTGGGCCCGTGAGCCACAACTACTGAGCCTGCGTGTCTGGAGTCTGTGCTCTGCAACAAGAGAGGCCTTGATAGTGAGAGGCCCGCGCACCGAGATGAAGAGTGGCCCCCGCTTGCCACAACTAGAGAAAGCCCTCGCACAGAGACGAAGACCCAACACAGCCAAAAATAAATAAATAAACAAATGTGGGGTTTTTAAAAAAAAAGGGAAAGGAGACATCTTTACTCTGTACCTAATGATTTTTCATAAGCACAGTCCTGGTAACTCTCTTTGACAGTTTTCTCATTTTGTCTCTCCTCTGGAGAAATGAAGTGACTTACTGAATTTGTAAGTTTGGTAAGAAGAACCAGACAAGGTTGTGTTCCATTTTTCTCCCCTAAGCATGGAGCCTGGCCATTGAAATCTTTATTGCTTCTCTGCTCTTCCATGCAGTTGACCTTGCTGGGGCTGTCACATGCCCTGTGTGGGTCACTCCAGTCCAACGGGACCTACAACAGGCAAATGAGACTCCCTAATTCTGGGCACAGTTAGCAGACTTACCTGACTCTCATACTGAATCACTTCCTTCATCTTTGCCCCCATCATTCATCTGTTTAGAACTCAGGCAGGGAAGAGATGGCTATTTTATGAGCTGTACTTCCCACCTCCAGGGATTCCTAATGTGGGACATGTTGAAGTAGAGTAACAAAGATCCTTGGATTACTTAAACAGAGAGGAGAAACAGTATTTTTATTCTTGCAAGATGTAAAACTTCAGCTCTTTGTCTTTTCTTTTACTTAGAAACAAAAGCAAGTTGAGGATGTATAGTATTCCATGCCAAAATGTATGTTCTAATATTCTGACATATGCAAAATGCATGCATGAATACTTAGCAGGTGTAATTTTGTCATTATTATTTTACATTCAGATATCTTTAAGTGACATTTAAAAATTGTAAATTGGCAAGAGCTATTTTATAATCATAAAAGTTTTCACCCAAGGAGTAATCTAATTCAACATTTCTGTTTTACAAATAAGAAAACTGAGGCACAAAGAGATAGCAAGGTCACACAAATATATGACCAGAGTGTAATCACATAAAAATGCTAATTGATAAATATCATGAAACCAAAAGTCATAAATGCCACTCTGTAGACCACTTATGCATGTTTGCAATATGCTAATGACATAGGCAGCTAGAATTTTATCCAGTTTTTATAAAGGAGGATGATTAAGTTATAAAAATAAATACTTTTCCTGCAATCATAAGGCAAATCAAGAATAAAAGTAATAAATAACCTAATTTGTATCAGTGCTTCCTATACCAGATTATACATATTTAGCATCTGACAGTAATTATACACTGAGATGTTAGAAAATGTTGGGTTACTTTTCAATACAAAATCATATTTTTCTTAGAATAGCAAGGAAAGTTGACTAGACTGTAGTACTACACATTCTTAATCATATTCCTGTGTAGCTAAAAATGAAAATAGTTAAAGCAAGTATCTATAAATTACGTATAATAATTGCCCTTCTAAGAGCTCTTTTGTGTTGTAATGTTAAGGACAGCTTGTAACTTGATTTTTGCACAGTGCAGTAAGCTCTCCCATCTCACTTTCCACTGCATCCTCATTTTTGTCGTGAACGCGAAATAGTGTCCACATTTCCTCTCATATTGTTTTATGCACTAAGTGGTCATTTGACCCTTAAAGTCTTCTTTTATATCAGCAATTCTGACAGGAGAGCTTTCTTTGAAGTTTGCTGCTTAGGCAAAAGTCCAATATTGAACCAATAGAAAGCATAAAAACGAATCATGAAAATGGACAAGTCATTTGGCAGAATGGCCAAAAAGAATACAGCTTAACAAATCAAAACAAATTGAGGGTCTAAAATCCCTGGTTGAACAAACCCTTCTATGTGACCATGAGAACTGACTTACCCCAGGAATTGTCACCTCTGGCTTGTGGGTACTTCATCATCTAACCTCCCAACAGGTATTGTTTGAGCATCTGTCATGTGTTCCATGCAGTGTTCCATGCTTGGAAGGTGAATACAAAAGAAATGTAAGGATGATCCCTGCCCTTAGGGGGCTTATACTTTAGTTCCGGAAAGATAAAACCAAACAGCTGAAACAAGCAGACTACAATTTCAATGGAAATTGAAACCCCTATACCAGGGGTCAGCAGACCTTTCCCTAAAGGGACAAACAGTAAATATTTTCAGTTTTGTGATCCATATCGTCTCTGTCAGTACATAACTCTGCCGAAAGTGGAAGCAGCCATAGATAATATGGAAAAATATGGGTATGGAGGTATTACAAAATAATTTATAAACACTGAAAGTTGAATTTAATATAATTTTCTATCATAAAATATTATACTTTTGACTTGTTTCAACAATTAAAAAAAAAAATCTAAAAACAGTTCTTTCTCACAGCCTACCCCAAAACAAAACGTAGGCTAGATTTGGCTCCTAAGTTTGCTGATCTCTGGGTTAGGGTTATCTTAAAACATAGAGGAATTTAGAATTGATGCATTGAAAGGCATGCACATTTTGTTTCTAGTGTCCATTTAATTTTACTTAATGTAATATATCTGAGGTATAATTTTGTACATTTTTCATAGATGTACATTAGATCATTAACACATTCTGGAAATAACTGCTAGTCCTCCTTTCTGATTTCTGATCTAGAAATCGAGCTCTAGGCTCACGTGCTTCAGTAGTTGTGGCATGTGGGCTCAGTAGTTGTGGTGCACAGGCTTAGCTGCTACACGGCATGTGGGATCTTCCCAGACCAGGGATCAAACCCGTGTCCCCTGCATTGGCAGGCGGATTCTTAACAACTGCTCCACCAGGGAAGCCCCTCTACCATAATTTTTAATAACATCAATATTCAGAATTTCTTCCTGTAATCTTCTCTTTTTTTTTTTTATTTCTGAGAGTTATTTCTTGCTCTCTGAATACCCACACACATATAGATGACTACTCTTGTTGTATCCTTGCGGTATCTTCTTTCTCTCTATAGTCACTGATTTGCCAGATTTAATTTGCTTTAGTTTTTCGTTTTCTTCTATTCTTTGTATTGCCCTTATTCAAATCTTTCTGTTTTGTTTTCTATAAGTCCATTTTGATCTTTCTTCAAGACAGAGGCTTTCCTCAACTGCTTGATGATTGTGGGCTGTCCATTAATATCTGAGGTTGAGGCACCGATCTCAAGGTCTGATTGGAAATTCTGTGCACCTGGTGAAGCTTATTGACTGAGTGGCATCAGTGTAGGTGCTTGGGTTTGGGATCCAGCTATTTCATTACACTACAGATCATTCTCTCCAAAGAAACTAAATCCAGAAGGAAGTTCTCCAATCTGCCACATGGGGATTAAACATGTAGACTTTCACTCAATCCTCCTGTTTTCAGCTGTGCTTCACCTCTACACCTTCCTACAATATGTTTAGGATTTGTCTGGTTCCATCTATCCAGACAGTAAAATTCCTGGCTCTTACCTGGACAAAGTGAGGGAGGGGTGGAGCAGTCCTTGGCTGGGTAGAACAGGGGAGGGATTAAAGATGGTGTCTGGTTGCTTCTTATATAGAGACTTTCAAACACTTCTCAGCCCCACTTTTCTTTCCCACCGTCAGAGGTACCCGGTACCTCCCACTGTTGTGCTTTTTAAGGTTTCTAGAATGTGAATCAACTTGCTTCTTATTGGCTTCTTCTGTGACCTCAGTCATTACTTCTCTGCCTGCTTTCCTTCTTCCAGAGTTTTGTTGATATTTCTTATCTTCTGTCTTCTTTCTTATTCTCTTCATTCTTGTGTTTTTTTACTGTTGTTTTCTCTGAACTATCATATCAGTGTGGTTTCAGGAGAGTGTAGAGGAAATGCATGTGCTTTGTTTTCTTTGTTTTAGTAATGTGCATTTTGAGTGTTACCAAAATGCCCTTTGAAAACAATGCATCAATTTACATTTCTAAAATCTGTGCACATGTATACCTTTTTGCAATGAACACACTTGCCAATAGTATGTAAATCAGATTGTTTCATCTCTGCCAATTTGCTACTAACTTTTACATTCTTTAAGAGTGACACCTCCATAGACGCAAGAGAGAAGAGATATGAGAACATATGTATGTGTATAACTGATTCACTTTGTTATAAAGCAGAAACTAACACACCATTGTAAAGCAATTATACTCCAATAAAGATGCAAAAAAAAAAAAAAAAAGGAGTGAGACCTCTGTCTTACCTGTCTTTGTTTCCTACGTGCAATGTTTGGCACAGAAACGTCTGCAGGAAAGAGCATGGACCGAAGAGTCAACCATCACAGCCCTTCATCTGACTAGGAGTGTGCCTTTGGTCATGTTATGTTATGGCTCTAGGGCTCCATATATTAATCTGAACTCATTGCTACACTCTTCTTAGCACTAATACTCTAGCTGCATGCATTAGTGTGCTAGGGCTGCAGTAACAAAGGCCAACTAACTGGGTGGCTTAAACAACAGATATGTATCATCTCACAGTTCTGGAGGATAGAAGTCTGAGATAAAGGCGTCAGCAGGGTTGGTTCCTTCTGATGGCTGTGAGGGAAGCATCTGTTCCATGCCCCTCCTCTAGCTTCTGGTAGGTTGATGGCAATCGTTGGCATTCCTTGGATTGTACATACATCACCCTGATCGCTGCCTTTATTTCCACACGGCATTCTCCTGTGCATGTCTGTCTGAATTTTCCCCTTTTTACAAAGACACCAGTCATAATGGATTACGGCCCACCCTAATGATCATGTTTTAACTTGGTTGCCTCTGTAAAGGTTCTATCTTCAAGTAAGGGCACGTTCTGAGGAACTTGGGGTTAGGACTTCAACATAAGAATTTGGTGGGGGGGACACAATTCTACCCATAACAGAGCTCTTAACAGATGCTCAAAATATCTGATGGATAACCTGAATTTATTATTTCTAAATAAATGGAGAATATCAGGAGAGTTTAGCATAGAAGCTGAATTCTGTGTGTGTATATGGAGGGCCAGGAAAAGAAATAAAAATGGAAGCAGACTTACAAATAGCAGGGCAAAACCAATAAACAAAACCCATGCAGTCACCAGGAACAGAGTAGTTCAACAACTGGGCATCTAAGGAAGACAGTGACAGGTCCTGTATATTGGTTAATGTGACAGATAGGCCTGCTGTCACAAAGATGATCAACAGCTCAGGGGCTTAAAGAATAAAGGAGTGCATTTCTTTCTTTTTTTAAATTAATTGATTAATTTATTTATTTTTGGCTGTGTTGGGTCTTCATTACTCTGTGCGGGCTTTCTCGTTGCTGTGCGCAAGCTTTCTCTAGTTGTCGCAAGCAGGGGCTACTCTTCCTTGCAGTGCACAGGCTTCTCATTGTGGTGGCTTCTCTTGTTGCGGAGCACAGGCTCTAGGCTCACGGGCTTCAGTAGTTGTGGCACGCAGGCTCAGTAGTTGTGGCACATGGGCTTTGTTGCTCCATAGCATGTGGGATCTTCCCAGACCAGGGCTCGAACCCGTGTCCCCTGCATTGACAGGCAGATTCTTAACCACTGCACCACCAGGGAAGTCCAGGAGTGTACTTCTTTTCATGCAATAGTCCCAGGGTCAAAGGTCTAGGTCAGTGGAGAAGCTGTGTTCTTCATGATGATTCAGGACCCGGGCTTTTTCTAAGACATTTTTATCATTTTCTTGGTAAAAGCTGGGTGCTTTCCATGTCTGCATTTCAGCTGGTGGGAAGGAATAAAAAAATCTGGAGCAGGCATGCTGAATGAATTAAGTCCCAGACAGAGTAGGGAGACATCACTTCTCACATTCCACTGATGAGAACTGTTTCTACTGCTATGCCTAACAGCAAGGGGGCCTGTAAAATGTGGTCTAGTTATGCACAATGGGACTAATTGTGGAAGAAAAGCATGGATCTTGGTGGACAACCAGCAGTCTCCACAATACTACTTAAAGAACTTCAAAGGACAGAAAAAAAAAGTCTTCCTTCTAGGACTAAATTCAGTGCTTACTATCAAAGAGTATATAGTGCTATTGGGGAGAAAAGAATCAGTGTAAATTTCTTTCAATGGGCTATAATAATATGCCAGTCGCTGTGGAAAAGAATATAAGTGTAATCAAAATGAGGAGGAGAGGGCTTCCCTGGTGGCACGGTGGTTGAGAGTCCGCCTGCCGATGCAGGGCACACGGGTTTGTGCCCCGGTTGGGGAAGATCCCACATGCCGTGGAGCGGCTGGGCCCGTGTGCCATGATCGCTGAGCCTGCGCGTCCGGAGCCTGTGCTCTGCGACAGGAGAGCCCACAACAGTGAGAGGCCCGCGTACCACAAAGAAAAAAAAAAATGAGGAGGAGAAAATATCAGATTGGGTCAAAATAATCAGAGACCTATAATCATTACTATCGTCACTAATAACCGTCATCTTTCTGTTGGTTTTCTCACTTGCACGTGGGGATAGCCATCATCATCAGTAACAACTTCACACAGAACACAATTTATATCACCTTAGTTAGGTACTACTTATGTAAAATGATAATAGATCCCATAATTACCTACCAATTAACTTAATAATCATTTAGTTCAACACCTGGAGAAGCTGTGGTTCTAGCCTTTGTTTCCTGTGGTGTCTTCTTTCCCTTAAGGATTCAAGCTTAAACTTTCCTCCAGCTTCATTCTTTGACATCATGTTCCAAGAGAAATAAAATTTGTTCTCAAAGAGCAGACAGGTAGAAAATGATATAATAAGCTAAAAGGAAATATTACAACAATAGTCAAAAAGTTATGTAACAAAAAAACGGTCAAAAGTAATACTTTTATTGGGCACAAAATAAGAGACACAAAACCAGCTGTCTAAAATATATACAGAAATTCCAAGTTGTATTTGAAGTAAGGTGTCAGAGGATAGGATTTTTTCGAATTGTTGGTTAGTATATTTAAAATCTCTGAAAACTGAAAGGGATTCTTGCTTCCAGCTAAGACAGAGTAATAGGGAGCAAACTTACTGTCTCACTTGAAACAACCAAAGAGAGGGGGGGAGAGAGAGAGAGAGAGAGAGAGAGAAACCTCTGGAAAAAGTATATAAAACCATGGTCTTCAAGACACTGGATATCAGCCAACAAGGGATGATGATCTTTGAGAGACACAAAACAAATGAGATAAGAAAAATTTGATAAACTGTACTTAATCAAAATAAAAAACTTTGGGGCTTCTCTGGTGGCGCAGTGGTTGAGAGTCCGACTGCCGATGCAGGGGACACGGGTTCGTGCCCCGGTCCGGGAAGATTCCACATGCCGCAGAGCGGCTGGGCCCGTGAGCCATGGCCGCTGAGCCTGCGCGTCCAGAGCCTGTGCTCCGCAATGGGAGAGGCCGCAACAGTGAGAGGCCGCGTACCGCAAAAAAACAAAAACAAAAATAGAAATAGAAAACTTTGCACCTCAAAGAAGACACAATTGGGGAAAAAAGACAAGCTACACACTGGGAGAAATATTTTCAAAGCAAGTATCTGATAAACAACTTGTATCTATAGAATGTATAGCATTTTCAAAAAAACTCTATATAAAACAAATAGCCAACTAAAAAACAAGGAAAAGACTTGAACAGCCACTTCACAAAAGGAGATACACAAACGGCAAAATGCACATGAAAAGATGTCTAACATCACTAGTCACTAAGTAAATGCAAATGAAAACCACAAAGAGAAGTCACTATACACCTAGCAATATGGCTAAAATTAAAAACACTGATCAAACTAAGTGCTGACAGGATGTTAAGTAACTGGACTCCTCATACATTGCTGGTGGGGAAGTAAAATGGTACAACTTTTTAGGAAAACCGTTCTGCATTTTCTTAAAAATGTTAAAAAAAATCTACTATTTTATGATCCAACTATTCCATTCCTAGACATTTACCCAAGAGAAAAGAAAGTATATGTCCATGCAAAGACTTGTACACAATTTTTATTGTAGCTTTGTTTCTAGTCACCAAAAACTGGCAACTACTCAAATCAGCAGATGAATGGATAAAGGTATTGTGGTATAGCCAATGGAATACTACTCAGTAATAAAAAGAATGAACTATTGATACTAGCAACAGTGTAGGTGAATCTCAAAATAATTATTCTGAGTGAAAGTCAGTACAAATGAGTATATACTGTGTGGTTCCAATTATATAAAGCTCTAGAAAGTGCAAACTAACCCATAGTGACAGGAAACAGATGAGTGGTTGCCTGGGGATAGGCAAATCAGGAGGGAGGGATTGCCAAAAGGGTGCAAAGAAACTCTGGGGGGCAATGGATATTGTTCACTCTCTTAATAGTGGTGATCATTTCTTGAGTGTGTGTGTGTGTGTATATATACATATATATATATATATCAACGTGTATCAAATTGCATACTTTAAGTTTGTGCAGTTTATTATATGTCAACTATACCTCAATGAAGCTGCTTAAAAAAATTGGAAGAAAACAATATATCCATGTTTTTAAATTTTTTAAATTGTCTCTTATAATTTGGGAACAAACAGGATCACAATTTGCCATAATTTTCAAATCAGTTCTCTAAGTTGTAACTTTAAACAATTCTCATTAGTCTCTAATTAAAAACCAAATTTTAAAAAGAAGAGACAATTAAAGGACAAAGATTTTCATGAGTAAAGGAAAATACTTTTGAATTTGATATATCGTGTACCTATGTTGAAAAACTCGGTTCTGGAGTTTTTCAGAACTGGAGCTTCAGAAAACCGCCTGGCAAGAGCTGTTCATCCAGAACACTATTCCTCCCCATTTCTTTTTAGTTATTATTCCCACCTCCAAGAAGAACTAAATCTAATTTAAATTCTACCTGATGAGATAAATTAACAACTAAGGAATAAGATTTTATCAGGTAGGGTTGGTAGGCTTTTTTTTTTCTCTCCCCTCCCCCGCTTCTACCCCCACCCCCCCCACCCACCCCCGCCTCCACCCCCCCACTCCCCCACCCCCACCCCCACCACCCCCACCACCAACAACCAATTTTCCCCTCTTGAGGGCAATATGGCTCCCACTGAGCATGCATGTTTTACACAGAGGCAGCTGCCACCAGAACTGTAGCCCTAAAACCAGGCTTCGGAATAAGCACCCTGACCTCTTTGGGCTCCTCCCCTGCAGCAGGGAGAGGAGTCTGCCAAACAGTCCAAGGGGTCAGCCCCGGATGCAGAGCAAGGCAGTGAAGAACACAGCATGAAGACCTGGGGGAAGAAAAAAAGTAACCGCCATTGAATTTGTTCAGATTTCTTATAACTTAAATGGGGCAAAATCTTTGGGGGAAGCCTCGTATGTCTTGGTAAGGAACATGAATTTTGTGTCTAGACTTTAAGTTCCAGCTTTGTCCCTCTTTCGTTGAAAAAGCTTAAGGACCATCTTTAAGCTTTCTGAGTCTCAGAGAGTAAAATGGGGCTATGGATATTTATTTCTGGCAGTTGCTTTGAGGATAAACTAAAATAACATATGCAGAGCGCTTAGTGATATGGCTGGCTGGATAAATAATCATTAACTGTAAATTTGAGTGTTTATCATCTGTCCTTCTTTCCTTTCATTCAAAAGTGTCAAGACAGAGACTCTGCCCCATCAAGCTTGTGGTCTAGTCCAGGGTCAGAGGTAGCAATCAAAGTACCAAAACAAAACAGGTTGTTTGAAGGACATTGTTTCGCAAAAGAATGGCCCTGGATACAACAGGGGAAAACTGGTAACATGTCAGTTAGCAGAGTTCTGTGTGACATCTTCTGAATACATTAGTCTCATGTTGAAAAAGTCATTCACAAAATCCTTTAGCCAATTGCTTTGCTTGTATTTTTATTCCAGAGGGAGATCATTAAGTGATACTACAATTTCTACAAGGCTGGTGATTCAGAAAGCTCCATTCTAGCTATTTTTCTAAGCCTTGTAGCCTCATCTGTAAGAGTGAGAGGATAATAGTACTTCCCTCAGAGGGTGCTTGATGGTTGAATGAAAAACTCAATATAAAGTACTTGGTACTGGGTCTGGCTCAGAGAAAGTACTTAGTAAAATCTAGCTGTTTAGATGTATTTCTCCACAGGTACTGAAACCTTTATGACCTTGTTCAGGTGCTGATGCATGCCTTAATTTTTCATGTTTAACGTAGTAATGATTTGAAATATCCATTCCATCTCAGTAAAATTTTTACAGCTAATGAGAGACTATATCAAATTTATCAAGAAAATAGTTTGGCTTAAATTTAGGGATAGTTGTAATTATGCTTTTATTGCTATAATTCAGTTGAATATGTCCTTAATTTTTAATAACGAATTAATCAACAGAAAGAGTGTCTATTGGCCACCTATATCACAGTAGTCTATTGTTAGTATAAAAGTTTACTTAAGAGATAATGTTTATGGTTGTTTTTAAGCACCTGATGCAACCTTCAAAGTTAGCTGCATATAAGATGCTTAAAGTATGTGAATGTAAAAAGATAGAAAATAATTTAAATCCCAAAAATCTTTTAAGTTTTCAAAAAAATTTTCAGCCTTTCAAAATAAACTTTTAAAGCCACCTACATAAAATAAAGCAAGATTGGAAAAAGGAGCAACAGCACACAGAAATAAAAATTTTCTAAGAAACTACTACCTATCTTGGAAAACTGAAATGTTCTATAATACAGTTCTGGGTGAGCGGTCCAGCTACCCAGTAGTTTGTTCCACTTTACTAGAAGAATAAGACTCCTTTGCAAAGCCTTTTGGGAGTTACATCACTCTAATGAGAAAAAGCACTTCTGTTAAAAAACAAAGGACACCGATTAAGGCTTTTAAAAGTGCTGATTAAATAATAAACTAACTTAAACTATAAACAAAATGCTGATTAAGTGAAAACTGGCTAGCTTTCAAGGCATAATTTAAAGCCCTTATCAAGGATTTTTTTTTCCCCTGGTTGCAAGGCCCTGTCAATTCTAGACAACTGTCCAGACATTCCACCCATGAGGGCTGTCCATGGGGCAGTTTATTTTTCCTTCTAGCACCTGTGCTTAATGAGTAGCGGTTTTGCAAGCTCGGCTGTTTTCAAGGGAAGATAGGAAGGATTTCATGCCCCCCAAATAAAATCAAGATAAGAAACAAAACTACTGTAATTTATCTCCATTCAACCTACCCACAGAAGACCATGAAATAGTAAAAGACACTGCAGGCCCTTAAGGCAGAAAGTTCCAAAGGTCACCTAATCAATGGCCTCCCCTCCAACAGAACTGAAAGAGATTAAGAACAGGATAAAAGCCCAAGGTTTTCAGGAAAAACAGCCCACCTTCATTTAAATGTAACCCTTGGGGTCAAGAAGTTACTTTGTATCAGGGATGAGATTTTTTGTTTTTCAATAGGCAAGAGATTTGACTAGGACAGTTATTGTCTCTCATGTGTGTATTCCTCTTAAAGAAAAGCCATTCTTCACTTAGAAACAAAACTGGCTTTTCAAACTTATCCCTTAAGTTGTTTTGATTTCAATCCTTTCTAAATGACTGGCTCCGATAAATTTGTTTTGTGCTTAACCATAATTTCAACAAATGAAGTCAATTCACTTCAGATTTCCATAATTGCACATGCTCCTCATTAACCTTCTCCAGTAACAAAACATCCAAATAACACCCCCAAACTCACAAATATATGTGCTCCCTTTTGTTACTAAACTTTTTTTTTTTTTTTTTTTTTTGTGTGGTACGCGGGGGCCTCTCACTGTTGTGTCCTCTCCCGTTGTGGAGCACAGGCTCCGGACGCGCAGGCTCCGGACGCACAGGCTCAGCGGCCATGGCTCACGGGCCCAGCCGATCCGCGGCATGTGGGATCTTCCCGGACCGGGGCACGAACCCGCGTCTCCTGCAGCGGCAGGCGGACTCTCAACCACTGCACCACCAGGGAAGCCCTGAACATTTAAGTTTACCTGGGTTCTGAGAAAATTCTATCTCGATGGCAAGTCCAAGTAGAAACAAGGCACAGTCGTAAATAAAGATTTGTTCTGTCTCTACCACATGCGTGGCGTCACACAAATAGTAGGTTTTGTCAGAGGTTACTGGTGTAGAAGAAAGAATCCACTACTGTTTTAAAGGCAAACTTCCTCTTAGAAAAATGAAGAAATGAGGGCACCCTGCATATGCTGCAGCCACTTGAGTGCATGTCACTGAAACAAAATCAGAAGATGGTACAATACAAGTAAAAGAAGAATAAAGAAATCCTACGTTTCAATCGATGTTTTAAAAACTTTTTTGGAGTGTAATTTACATACCATAAAATTCACCCATTTTAAGTGTACAACTCGGTGATTTTCAGTAACTTTACCAAGTTAAGCAGCCACCACGACAATCTACTTTTAGCACATGTATTTTCATCACCCCAGTAAGATTCCCTGTGCCCATTGACAGCTAATTCCCATGCCCAGCCCCAGCCCCAGGCACCTACGAATCTACTTTTGTCACATTTCCTTCTCGAAATTGAGATGAGAAGAAGAAATCCAATGATATATCCTACAAACAGGAGGATACCATTTGCTGAAGAACCCATCCTGTCAAAATAGTCTTCAGATTTCTTAAGGGAGTGCAAAGGAATCTTGGACACGAGGCATACCTAGTTTGAACAGGGTCAGAGTGGAGAGATTTAATTATCTCTCCAGTTAGAGATATAGACTTACACAATTACAAGGGGCTTTGATAATGAAAGAATACTGTGATAAGCCTTGCTATCTAAGAAAATGTTTCTGTCTCCAAAGAAAAAAGAAGAGTCACTTTCAAGTAAAAGGGTGAACTCTCAAGCATTTCTATAAAATTCAGTCAGTATATTGTTCTATTTTTGCTTCTGAGACATTAGAAATATACCATATCCTTAAGCAAATTATATTTCAATGGATTGTAATATCAGTTTCTTCTGAAATGTAAGTCACTTGGGCTTTTTTCCTCCAAGCTCTCTTGTGTATATTATTCTAATGTATTTTGAGTACAGTAAATATATCAAACTATCATGGTTTTGGTTGACAAAATACATTTCTAACCATTTATTTCCTTCCCCCAGAATCTACGTGTTTTAAGAAAGCATTAGCTTCAGGTTTACCTTGCTTACATCCTGATTTCCAGGTACCGTTCCCTCTGGAAGGAACACCCAGCTTCCTAGAAATTTACTAAGAATTTTACAAGGGGCCCTTTTAATTTGAAAAAGAAAACTGCTTTGTCAAGTGATGATGAGAAATCGGGGCGGGGGGAGGACAACAGAAAAAACCCTCTAACCCAGACAAGACTCTAAATTTGGGGAAACCTGTGGCACTCTTTCAACTTGCAAAATTGGTCACAAAGATGCCTCAAGAAGTCACTTTACACTGCTTGTAGGAAACTGATATTTGCTGTGTGGTTTTTTTTCCCCCCTTTAATTCCCTGTGTTAATAAAAGCAAATGTTAGTTTTGTGTCTTTGATGTGTCGGTATTTTATAGACCAGAGTTCAAATTACCCCATGGCAGTCGCTGAAGGCAGAACTTTTGGAGAAAAGCAATCACAGAAACAAACGTATTTGGCTAGCAGCGTTCATAGATTCTCAAAGCAAACGGGAGGTCTGCACTAGGAACCTAACTAGTAGGCAAAGCTATGAGTTTAGATCTCTCAGGAGTTACCGAAGAAAGTTGAGGACTCCTTTTGAAGATCTTTAAAAAGCACGTATGACTTGTGTTTGTCTGTAAAAAGGACTGATGTGATGAGTTGCTAAATGCTAGAGACTTCTCAGATTCCCTGTCTATCCTGTGCCTTTAGAGGGAAAGAAACGGAAATCTTAAATGGGAACTTTCCATATTCTTGGAGTAAGTAACATTTTGGAAAAAAAAAAAGTCTGGCAACGGGGCTGGGGGAGGGGAATTCTGTGATGAGACCGATGTCCACCAAACGAAAATGCCAAATAAAATCAAGGAAGGGACTGTAGGAAGGAAAGACTGGAAACGGTCTTTTCTCAGCTTTTAAGGACTCAAGGATCTCTGCTTTGTGTAACGGGCGCGGTGAACATGGGCAAGGACACCACCATCTTTCTCCGAGGTCGGTCCAACTTTTCAGTTTTCAGTGGTAACAGGCATCCCATCCCCGAGAAAAGAAGACTTTCTTGCATATTTGGAAAAAAGCAAACTGCTGCTCTGTCCTTTCAAAAGAAACCTCGTTCTCTGAATTACCCCCGGATCCGTCAAGCGCCCCGCAGAACTCCTGGTACTAAGTAAAAGCTCATTAAAAGGATCGTTTCTCCCTCCTGCCCCCCAGCTAAAACGTCCTCAGAACCGGGCAGGCACAGCGTTTAGAAGGGGAGAAGTCTTGAACAGGAAACTGTGAAGGCAAAGAGAGTGTCCAGTCAGTGCACAGTAAACCAAAGAAAGGGAACAGAGTGAAGGCCAGCCGCGCCCTGGGACGGCAAAGTCTACATTCCTACAGCTGCAAGGTGGTGGCTACTTTATGGTTTTACCCTCCCCCTCGAACTGCACTCCAGTGAGCAGAGACTTTTTTTCCAGAAGAGACGCAATGTCCTCAACCACCCCCACTCCCCGCCGCCAACCCCAATAAAATAGAAAAAGGAAGCGGGGTTGGGGGGGGGGGTGGACTTGCGACCCCTTTGCTACACACGACTCCAGCCCCTCCCTTTCCTCCCAGTCAACCCCTTTCTAGCCGCTTCCCAATCCCTCCGCCTTTGCTCCCCAAAAGTTTGATGACCGCAAAGGAAACAGAAAAAAGTTCTCTTGCCCAATCCTGGCGGGCGATCAGCATCTCTTTTGTTCGAGGAGAACCCACAGCCCCCCTGACGTCACCAGGAGCCCGGGCCAATCCGCGCGCGGTCGGCGGCGGCGGCGGCGGCGAGAGGAGGGTGGGGGGAGTCGAGGCGGTCCCTCCTCCCCAGCGCCCAGGGCCTCGCGGGGGGCGGGAAGGGACAGTCCCATATAAACCCCGGCCCTCTGGGCTCGGCCGCTCGCGCCGGCTGCGCTTTTCAGGGCAGGAGAGAGAGCCCTAGGCGCGAGCGGGGGAGAGGGGATCTGCAGCCACAACTTCTTTCGTCCTCTCCTTCCCCTGTGTACCTCTACCCTTCCCTTTCCCCATCCTCCAGCCCTTACCTTCTTGGCGGCACTGAAAGGGACTCCGCCCTCAGGTTGCGAAGGGAACCAAACTTGGTGGCGAGTTGCCTCACCGTCTGAAGATGCTCGGGGATCTGGGGCCCCGGCTGCTGCTGCTGCTGACCGTCCTGTTCCTGGGGACAGCGGTGCCCTCCACTGGAGCCTCGAAGAGCAAGAGGCAGGCTCAGCAGGTCGTTCAGCCCCAGTCCCCGTTGGCTGTCAGCCAAAGCAAGCGTGAGTACTGACCTCGGGCTGAAACAGGCTGTTGCAGGGATGGGACCCGTAAAGCCAACCGAAGTTGTGGCTGAAGTTTTGCGCGCGCGCGCGTGTGGAGAGTGTGCACTCCTTAATGAGAGAAACCGGCTGGGGAACCAAAAGACTTGCTTTGAGCAGGCTGGTTCTGAGGGCCTAGAATAAGATAATGCCTTGGAGAACAGGGGCTCTGCGAGGTCCCGCAGTGCTCTTACCAACTCAGGTCTAAGTCCTATGAATTCATCAAAACTTGCCTTTAAAGAGAAAATGATGTATGCCTTTAAACTTTCCATGTGGGATTACTGTGGGGTTAAACGTTTTCAAAATGGGGGTGAGGAGACGGTAGCTAAATAACTGTGTCGTTCCTGCTTTGAATGAGATGTTACTGGTTCAGATTGCATCCTGAGGCCTCCAGGATGCTTCTCCAAGGAGATCAGAAATCCTCTTCCAGTTTTTCAGACACACCCTCCCTTTTCCTTGGCTAAAGGAAACTGCTGAATGTTGCCCTTCTCGACTTATTACCCCCAAAGAGCACTGAAATTCCTTGCATGTTTTAAAATGTAGTTCCCAGTTATCTGCTTTTCAAAATGTTTCCACGCCTTTGATGCAGACCCCTGGCCAGATGGAAATGACATCATTGTATAACATTTAACTAAGTCGGAAGAAAAACAAAAGGAATAACCAAATATCTATGTGTGCAAATTTGCGGTTAACTCTTTAGATATCTAGTTGCTTTTAATTCTCCTGATGCTCTGATGGTTAACTTTTTCCCCTACATTTGTTGCTTAGGCTCATCAGTTTAGTTGTGCAAGAAAATTCCATCATTTGGAAAAAAGAAGGATGCAAATTTAGTGACTTTTCCCTTTAATTCTTTATAGCTGGTTGTTATGACAATGGGAAACACTATCAGATAAACCAACAATGGGAGCGCACCTACCTGGGCAGTGCCTTGGTCTGCACCTGTTATGGAGGGAGCCGGGGCTTTAACTGCGAGAGCAAGCCTGAACGTAAGTGGGGGCAGGGGGAGCCTGTCTTGTACTTAATATCTTCTCATAGATGGAGAAGTAGTGCCTGTTAATTAAAGTTAGCATTAGTAATAAAATTACATTCACCATTTCCCCAATAGAATTATTTGTCATTTCCTCTTGAAAAATGTTTAATAACTGCTTCTATTTGCTTTTCACATTTTCCTTTTACCTTTAAAACAATAGAACAAATGTATCTCAAAGTAGTTCCCAGAGTCTTTTTTTGGGGTTTTACTTTCCCAAAGCCTTTGATGAAAAAAAAAAAAGAAAAATGTTGTGTGTTCCTGCTTCCTCCAAAAAAAAAATGATTATAACATTTTAATTTATTAGAAAGTAATTTCAAATCTTAAACTGTAAAATTATGGGACAGAAAACACTTTGGGCAGTACATTGTAAAGTGATTTGTCCCCTGCAGTTCAACATAAAATCATTAACCACTTCAAAGTTGTCCTTCCTTTATGACCCTTGATATATTTCTTGTAAATTATGGCAACTCCTACAGAGAAGCACTGATGAGGCTAAAATGGAAATAGTAGGATTAATAACTGACAGTGCCTGGGGAGGGGCGGGAGGAGGGGCTCTTCAGATTGTTTATTTTTATGTGGACCTTGGTTTGACTTTCTGAGCCAGAGAGGTGAATCCAAAGCCCTTCCTTCACAATCTAGCCGGTCCTAAGGTCATACGTTATGGCTTTTTCCTAAGGGCCTGAGAATCCTTTCCAATGGCTATTCATTTCCAGAAAATTAGAGAACTTGTCAAAGATTGAAAACTGAGGCTTTATTAGAGCCTAGGGTAAAATCGAGATCTCCCATGTCAATTTTTTTTAAACTTTCCGTTTGCCCCTTGCTACTCCTAGAATGGAAAAGTGAGTTTTCCTTTGGATGGGAGTAGTGGAAGAGAAAAGCTTTACATATGTAAGGCTCATGTGAACTTTCCTTCTCCCCTCAGCTGAAGAGACTTGCTTTGACAAGTACACCGGGAACACTTACCGGGTGGGCGACACTTACGAGCGCCCTAAGGACTCCATGATCTGGGACTGCACCTGCATTGGGGCTGGGCGAGGGAGAATAAGCTGCACCATTGCAAGTAAGAATGGCCTTCTGTAAAGGGATGCTAAAATAGCACAATATGAATTTTTCCGTTACCATCACTGTCACTTTCTGTTATCCATGACTGGATATTCCTAATTTGGGGATTACCCTAGGTGACCAGGCAGTTTTCTGTGGCCACCCGGCTGGTTCCTGTGCTTCTGGAAGATGGCTCTGAGCATAGGTGGAGTCAGTGTTTAGTCTGTGTGCATTTATGAGTGTGTGTCTGTGTGTCTGTGTGTGTGTCTTGTGTGTGTGTACACGTGTACGTACATAACATAACCACGTGGATTTCTTGGGTTCCATTGCATTCTTAGATGAGTTGCCCATTTTACGTTATCTGGGCATCTTCAAGCCAGACTGACCATGTGGTGATCTGCAGTGATTGGGAAGATGGTCACGAAGAGTGAATTAACCATTGTGTGGTCTGCTCTTCTTGTTTGCAATGCCCAGACCTCTTGGATCTCACAGAAACAGTCTGATTTCTTTGTAACCAATAGTTTATGCCCGGGAAGCAGATCTCTCTATTCCCAGGAATAATACGGAATGATTAGCCTGATAGTGTTTCCAGGGTACTCTGGGATCTGGACTGACTCTCAGCAATTCTAGTTTAGCTAAGTCAAACTTTCCAGTATGATTCATTGGGTTACCAATAGATTCTATTAACATAGCATTTAGGTTTTTTTTAATCCATCGTTGTATAAAGTCACTTGATGGCTCTGTCGAAAAGACAAATCAGTCTCTTGTGAATAAGCCCAATCAGCCTTTCCCATATTTAATGTCAGCCTTTATCCAAGTGTACTGGTAAATCTTAAGAGTCAGTGTCCCATGGCGTTTACAGTCTAGTGGACAGTTTAACCTTTGCATGTGCCCTTGTGTTAAATAGCCTAGAAAAGTACCCAGATTTCCACACTTGCTATATATACATCTATTTCTTTCCATCAAAATGACATTTCTAGGGTGAAATACAGACTCTCCACATCCTGAAAGCTGGAATGCTAGGCCTGATGTGGCTTTTTTCATTGAATTAGTCTCAGACTTAACCCGCTGTGTATGTGAGAGGCCATGCCTGGCAACCTTTCTTTTCTGCTTTAGAACCCAATTTCCTGTGATCTCTCTGGGGAACTAGGATTTATGTCTCCTTTCTTTGCCATTCAAATTTTCTCTGTGGTTTCCCATTGTGCTTAAACAAGACATTTAATTGAATGACCCAAAGTGACCAGACCTGTTAGCTTTTCCCCTGTCTCTGATGGGAAAGCTGTTCTCTTACTTTGGCTAACCTAAGTGCCTGTCCTGGTTGGAACATGAGACTTTTCTTAAAAATATTTTCTAGACCACTCTCTCTAACATTGGCTTTTTATCTTGATCAGACCGCTGCCATGAAGGGGGTCAGTCCTACAAGATTGGTGACACCTGGAGGAGACCACACGAGACTGGTGGTTACATGTTGGAGTGTGTGTGTCTCGGTAACGGGAAAGGAGAATGGACCTGCAAACCCATAGGTGTGTGACTCCTGGGGATGAATGAAGGGTGGGGAGGCACAGTTAAAATATTGGGTTGAGCCAAAATCGACTTGGACAAGATATATGAATTCCAATAAAAAAGATAACAAACTGAGAATTCTATTTCAAATAATGAAATCTTATTAATCCATAGTCTTCTTAAAGGAATCAGATCAAAAAGTACCAACCATGTATAGATGTCTTAATTTTGTTTCAAAAACACAAGATAGAGTTGAAAGATTTAGGAAGAAGTCATTTGTTTTCTCTAAGATCTGATTTCAGATTTCTCCTTGGTCAAGATGACAGTTATTTAAAAGAAAAAAAAATGACCCTTTTGACATATTTCTTTATTGGAACGCACTGGACAAAAACACGATATGGCGTGTGCTCTGTCATCCCCTTGGTCATTTTTTGTCAAAATAAAAATTGCTGAGTTTCTTTTTGTGTCAATCCTCAGCTGAATTCTATTGATACAAATCTAAAAGTTTTTGACTATAAATTTTATTCTGATTGTTCTCTAATTCAGAGGCTTTTTTTTTCTTTGTGTTGTCTCTGTTTTTACAGCAATCCAAATTTTAAATAGCTTTCTTGTCATTTTATTTAGGCATTAATAATTGGTCTTTCATAATTAAGGTTGGAATTTTGCATATTTACTCTCCCTCTGGATACATACATAGATCTTTTTCACTCAAAATACTGGTGTGAATAATGGTACTAGAGGAAAATATACAGTCCATGGACTTATTAGGAGAACAGAAATTTCTGCCTGCCAACTTGGCTCGAGCTTTCTTTCGCTTTGGTTACACAATGTGCTTAGTTACAGGGCGTGCCTTTCTTTTTGAACAGAGTACCACTTAAAAAAATGTGGCTGGATTTTTGCTTACACAGTACAATTTAAATTACAGGGAAACTGCCCAATTCAAAATAACCCCTTTTTTTTCTGTTTTTCTTTCAAATTCCCCTACAGCTGAGAAATGTTTTGATCACGCTGCTGGGACTTCCTACGTTGTTGGGGAGACCTGGGAAAAGCCTTATCAAGGCTGGATGATGGTGGATTGTACTTGTCTGGGAGAAGGCAGTGGACGCATCACCTGTACCTCCAGGAGTATGTTTTAGATCTTTATGTTAAAGATGAGACCAGGCGTTGTGTTCTGGATTCCTAGAGAGAATTGTCACGTGATGTCACTTAGAACACATCCATTTCCACCAACGTGGTAACATTTGGATGTCAAGAAAAATTCCATAAGCAACTTACTTTGCTTCTTCAAAGAAGACTAAATTAAAAAAAAAAAAAAAACTTAGTTCAATAAGGTCTTAGGTTATCAGCTACTGAGGAAAAAACCTTAATATGCATTTAAATGCCAAATGTGTTGGGGACCTGAAGATTAGTTGCAAATGTTTCATCTAAAGTATCACTGAGATATTTTCTAAGTAGCAAAGAAATCGTTAAAATAACAGGCAAATGCATCTTTGGGCATGTGGGTGCTCTTGACATAGAAAGGAGCTAAAGCTCTAAAGTTTTTGGTTTCCTTCTATGTTTGAAATTTAAATAAGGCGTATTCATTGACAAAATTGATGAAAATAAAAGGTACTTACCCCATAGGTTAAAATTATGTGTTTATTCTAGGGTTAAGGACGGTGTCTCTTTAGGTTTACCAGTGCTGTGAAGAAGCTACCCTCTGGTATCTCTGCTGCTCTAAGACTGCCCTGGAGCCTTACTTGTTGCCTTAGGGGTTCAAAGCTCCTTTTGTGAAATTTCAAACCAATAGTGATTATAGAGTTTGCTAAGCAAAACAGCCATTAGCTATCGATGTTATAAATACATTTAAAATCAAATCTAAATAATTTTGAACATATTTTATTTATCCAGCTTAAAGCACTTAGCCATATTAACATGTTCATCATCCAAATTTGAATTCTTTGCAAGCAAAAAATTGTCTTTCCTGAAAAGTGATAACAATTCTAACCAAATAGTTCCCAGAACCTTCCAGTTCATTAAATCTTTTGCATTTAAAATTTTATTATGATTCTCAGACTTCCAAGACCTTGGAGGCAATGTTTTAGCTTAAGACAAATTAGATGTTTGACTTAAATTCTTATCTATTATTTAAAACTCTTCTAATAGCAAGTTGGGAAAAGTTTCTCAAAGAAAAGTCATTTATTCCATGAAATTGTATAAGCCCCTACTTTATACAAGATGGTATAGGGATGCAAAAATGAATTGGACATTAACCCAGCTTTCAAAGAGCACTTAGTAAGTAGGTCAGAGTGATGAGAAAGGCTTATACATATTCACATTCTACAAAGCACAGTATTAAGGACTTCAAGACAAATACTGAAATAGTGCAATGGAAGTTCAGGGGAAGACATCACTTTTAGCTAGGAATTTGGGGAAAAGTGTAACCAGCAATGATATCTTTATTCAGACTTCTGCTGTGGTGGGAGATCAATGTGGGTGTGTATTTGTGTGAACTTACATTAACTAATTATTTTTTCTCTAACCCAGTGCAATGATTTTCTGATTCACAAACAAATCAAATCCTCTCTACTCACATTGTAGCATATGGGCAAAGCTGGATTATAATTGAAACAATCTATTTGCCAGATAATTGAACACATAGACGAGTAGTAATTTAGTTACAAATTATCATTTTATATTAATAATCCCACTTTTCCGTCAGAGAGTTAACACCGAGCAATTCAAAAGAGGCCATTTTGTTATTGATGTTAAATAGATGTTTGTTTGTGGAGGTGGGGTGGGACCAGGGGAGAGAATAGTTTAGTTGGTAGAAGAGGTTGGTAGTCCCCTGAATTGTTTTACATAACAAATGAAGAAAGAGATGCTGCTATCTTTTAACTGCTCCTTTGGGGCAGTTGGGGGAGACCCTTTGAGACCTACCTGCCTCCCTATTGTTCCTAGTTTTCTAAAGAGAGTCCCCTATGGAAAGGCAGGCTGTATACAATAATGACTATGAGAAAGCCCGGAGAGCCTGAGAAGGAAAGAGAGGGGAGACTAGAAAGCCAGAGGATGAATTTGGTCAAATGAACAATGTGAAAACAATGTAGTGAATGAAAGATTTGACTTTTACCAAATTTAATGAATTGAATGAATGAATGAAGATTTAATGAATGAAAAAAATTGTTTTGGCAGACAGAGAAGTGGAACTAGACTACATCATACAGCTCCCTTCACACTGTTTCAAATGCAATCCCATCTTTCAGAAGTTAACACCCGCGGCACCACAGCTGAATATAAACGTATCATCCAAAAACAGCACCAAACTTGAAACAACTCTTTTTTTTTAATTTTTATTAGAGTACAGTTGACTTATACAGTGTTGTGTTACTTTCAGGTATACAGCAAAGTAACATACATATACATATATCCACTCTTTTTCAGATTCTTTCCCCATATAGGTTATTACAGAATATTGAATAGAGTTCCCTGTGCTATACAGTAGGTCGTTATTAGAAACAACTCTATTCTTATTTTAGGTTTGCACTGAGCACTTGCCAAGCTCGACCTGATTTACATGTTTCAGTGTTTCCTTTCTGACACAGACAGATGCAACGATCAGGACACTAGGACATCCTATAGAATTGGGGATACCTGGCGCAAGAAGGACAATCGGGGGAACCTGCTCCAATGCATCTGCACTGGCAACGGCCGTGGCGAGTGGAAGTGTGAGAGGCACACAACCCTGCAGACCACGTCTGCCGGTGAGTCTCAGGGCCAGTGGGACCCAAATGGGGGCGCCTTGCATAAAGTATTTCTGCAAATCCATCTTTCCCTTGACATGCCATTGAAGGATGATTTGCAGTGTTTTGGCTAGTAAGCTGAGTTCATTTGCAGACTCTTAGTTGTTAAAAGTTTGTTTAATGTCAAATTTTAAACTTAAATAAAAATGAAATGAAAATGGATCTTAGGGGGAAAAAATCCATTTTAGCCCCAAGAGGTAAAACTGATGTCTAAGAAAATGCTAACCTACATGATTTATACATAAAGGTATAGATAGATAAATATAAATAGATCTATAGATGTATACGCATATGGATACACACATATACATACACATTTATATGTATTGTGAATATCTAAAGTGCATTTTAATGGAAATGCGAGATTTTTGTTGAGTTACATGATCACTTGATTCTTCTGCTAGGAAAAGGGGAAAAGTACATTTGTTCTTTTTCAGAATGGAATATATCTCCTTGTCCTGACATTCTGCTTTTTTTTGTAGCAGACACAGTCCTTGATGTGTGGTTTCCATGCTCCAGCAAACTTTGTTGCGTTCCATAAAATAATGCACAATCATTTTTTCCATGTATTAGCATTCACAATTTGAGAAAATCAGAGGGGGCCTAGAGATGGGAAGGAATGACACAATATCTAAGCATTTTTTAAATAAAAGAAGTTTTAATTATTTCTGGTACAAGAACAAGATCTTTGCATTGTAGCTTGTTTTGTAAGAATCTAAAGAAAGAAATAGGGGAATCAGGAGTGTGTACTTCTTTATTATTCTTGCTCTGTTTTGATCAAGTTTTCACTACACAGTGTGCTAGCATTGTTGTTTAGTCTTTTATCAATTGGTCATCTAGCTAAAACTATTAATTACTTGTTTGGATTTTTTTCCTTTTGATGAGTTTTCATCTTGCTGTGAGCACTTATGAAGGTGAACAAGATTAGATTTGATAATATCTTTGAGTTATTTGATTATTTTCAGTAAGATTGCTGCTAACCAAAAAAAGAAACAATTACAAATCTCAGTCTACTGAAGTAGTTTAAATTCAAAGGGTAGTTGGGTTAAATGCAGTAAGCATTCAATAATTGTTATCTGTTTTTATTAATATTACTAATATTATACTGAAATGGCTCCATTGTTCAAAAATGTTTGAGCAACATAGGGTTAAACCAAATGGAACCTTCTACAGGATCTTAATGCTCCTTTGCACTGTGACTCTGCCAGGTAGGGTGTATGAATACAGATGCCATGTTCCCCCAACATGTGTGACTTTGGGACTGTGGTCTGTGAAGTATTGGGGTTTTAGTGTTTAGCTTACGGAGCTGCTGAATTCAGTCTATCAGTCATTCTAGCTTCAGTTCTGATTCCACTCTTCCTTGGGCCTTGCCCTCGGGAGAACAAATTTCTATAAGTTTAAAGAAAAGATCAACATATTCTGTTGTCTTACTCTGAAGGAAAGCAGTATTAAGAGAATTGATTGGTTTTAGAAAACACCACAACAGAATTCCCAAGTAATCCTGAGGAGAAACAAACAGTGGAAGGAGGGGCAGCGAATAGAGACTCCAATATGGCTGCCCGGGGCCTCCTCTGAGGAGCTCAGAGTTACACCAATGGCAATAGGTCTGCTGCAGAGGGGCAGGGGCTTCTCAAAACAGTATCAGGAAGAGAGATGCCCAGATAGATTGGGCGAATGGGAGATGCTAAGAGAGGAAGTGTGAGACAGACCATTCCAGGCCAAGGGAAAAGCATGAGGACAGCACAGGGTGCAGAAGGGAATGATGAGCAGCTCAGTGAGGGAAGAGATAGAGTAAGGACGGAAGTGGTCAGAAGCGAGCTGAAAGCGGGTTAGGTGTGGAGGATCGTGAAGGCGTGAAATTTGAGCTCGCTGGAGTGAGTAAGGAGTTGTTGAAGGTATCTGCTCTGTTGAGTGGCAGAATAAAGTTGGTGATTTAGAAATACACTCTCGGTAGCTCCAGATAAGCTAGAAGATGGGAACCCCTGGGTAAACTCTTGTGGATTATTTCCTAGGCTGAGAGCAAAAGCCAATGCAGGAAGGGACGGGCATTTGTTTCCAGTCCCAGCTCAGTAACAGCACAGATTGCAGAGTCATCTGTAGGGGACCTTGAAGATCCGAGAAAGCTACTGCAGAAAGTGGTTTTCTCTAAACCTGCTCTGTGCCTTGCCTTTCTTGTGCCCTTAGGATCTGGCTCCTTCACAGACGTCCGAACGGCCATTTACCAGCCACAGCCTCAACCCCAGCCGGCTCCGTACGGTCACTGTGTCACAGACAGTGGTGTGGTTTACTCCGTGGGCATGCAGTGGCTGAAGGCACAAGGAAATAAGCAAATGCTTTGCACTTGCCTGGGCAATGGAGTCAGCTGCCAAGAGACAGGTCTGTGTCATCTTTTTAAAACAGATTTTAAAAGGCAATACATTCATTGACCAAAAAATGGAAAACAAACAAGAAAAGCTTGTAATCTTACCACCCTGTAATAACAACCAGGGTTTGGTGTTTGATATATTTTCTTCCGATCTTTTTAATCTATGTATTTTCTTTCCTGTAGTGAGTACTAAACTGCTATGTACTGTCTCTGTTTGTCTAAAATGTTGTTACAAGAGGTTACTTTCTGAATAGCTAATCCACCCCTATCTGGTACTCTAGATCTCAAAGTTCTGAAACTCTGTGACGTAAACGTCTTTCAACAACCTAATGCATCTCTTCCGCGCTCTAAAAGTGGTAGTAATTATAGCAATAATAATTGGCACACGACTTTTCCCCTAGTACAGCCTCATGTATTAATTCTTATAGCACCAACAGAGTTGTATATACACCTCCAGTATCTCTTGAGCAGCATCTTTAATTAAACCTGTAGTAATATAGCTTTGCAAATGGGAAACTGAGGCATGGTAGCAGAGGTGGTAACAAAGGATGTCAGAAGGAGAACTCGGGTGTTGCTCTACCCTCAAAAAACGTGGCTTCATGAATAAGGCATTTTGACAATATTATGATCTGGTTAATACTTACAGCTGGTCATACTCAGTTTTTTTTTTTTTTTTTCCTTCTGAGGACACATGCTCAGTCTCAGTTAAGTATAAATAAGAAGCTACTGGTGGGAGATAAATGCTGCTGTATTTACTGAGACCCTTTTGGTTCTGATTGTAGCTATAACCCAGACTTATGGTGGCAATTCAAATGGGGAGCCTTGCGTCCTACCATTCACCTACAACGGCAGGACTTTCTACTCCTGCACCACAGAAGGGCGACAGGATGGACATCTCTGGTGCAGCACAACTTCCAATTATGAGCAAGACCAGAAATATTCTTTCTGTACAGACCATACTGGTGAGTATCCCAAGGGAAAAACAAAACAATGAGAAAACCCCATTTCTCATGCCCTACTTTTACTAGCCAGCAAGCTAGCCATTTATTTTGAGGCTACATTTGAGAAGTATCACTCTTGTGCAATCTGGACCCAAGAGACATGGAACTAACTTCGCAGCTAAAGATCCTTCCAAGTTTCCCAGTAATCTTGAGAAATGACACCAAGGGAAAAGCCCTCCAGTGCATTTGTTTTTGACACACTGGGATTGTTACGTGATTAAAGATATTTATATGGTAAAATCAGTAGACACTCCCACAGGGATGAAGAATATACAGGAGGCAGGCCTGAGTGCTTTTGCTTTTCTTTTGGTTAAAGCTATGTCAATGGTCAAAGTGACCATTTAATCTTTTTTCTTTTCTTTTTTTGTCTGGGAAAATGAGAGGGAAAATTGGATTTAAATCTGTTTGAAAGGTGAAGGTGAATAATATACTTATAAGCCCCCTACACTAAGGAGGCTTAGAACTATCTTATCAGACATCTTTTATTCTGAGACAGACTCTCTGTGAATTAGTTGCAGAAACCTGGCTCTCAGTACCTTTCTGTAGTAATTCCCCGCTGTACATTGGAAAGCTCAGTTGTAATCTTTTTCTTCCTATTTGCGGGTTGTTCTGGACAGTCTTGGTTCAAACTCGAGGTGGAAATTCCAATGGTGCCTTGTGCCACTTTCCCTTCCTGTACAACAACCAAAACTACACCGACTGTACATCCGAGGGCAGGAGGGACAACATGAAATGGTGTGGAACCACACGGAACTATGACGCTGACCAGAAGTTTGGATTCTGCCCCATGGCTGGTAAGATGAAGCCCTTGTAGACAATCATTTGTGGAATAAGACAGAAGAATAATGTCCAGTTTACTCCTATTTCACCCATTAAGACAATTTTGAGATAGCAGAAAACTTTGTGATATATGTATAATCAAATATATAGGAATTATATAATTAGTTATATGATTTTAAAATCCCATTCATATAATTTAATGTCCAAAAATATGTAAATATGATAAAAATACTTTTTTTAAAGTCTGGAAATATGCATGTTTTCAGAGGTTTGTCTTTTGTAAAGAGCACACAACTGAGTAGCTCAAAACATTTAAGTGACTGCTCTAGTCACAGACCTTCCATATTTACATGCCATTTTGGAATAAGCTCTATTACTTATTAAATATCAAAATCTCTGTTTTCTGACCAGTAGGGATCTTTTTTTTAAAAGGGAGGCTCTAGTTTGTGTGAATGGAGAAAGGGGAACCAATACCCTTTATTTGTTTTCAAATTTCAAGAGTCACTAGACTACATTTGATTTTCCGATTATAGAAACAAGAACCCATGCACTGTCAGGTGTGAATATGAGGCAATGAAACATCAGAAGAAAACTACTTACACTAACTTTTATTCCTCTCATTTCAGCAAAAGAGAATGTTGGATTTAGAAGGAAAACACACGTTAGCTTACAATTCTATACCCATATACATTGTTTCCCTTTGATCTAGAATAAACTGAGACTAGAAAAAGTGATGGGACAATAGTCAAATCCAGGCTTCTAGAACACTGCAAATCCTTTGAGTGGGTAGGCATTATTGTGGTTTACATCTCTTAACCATTCTGTAATTTTTCCGTACAACAAACCTCATCTTTGGACTATGTTTTCTCTCTTTGGTACTCAAAACTCTACACACCCACAGAGCAGCGCTGATTATTTTGAGGCACACAAGACTTCTTTCCAAGTGAGAGCTCTTAGGATCACCAAACCGGACTGATAATATTGCATACGTTTTAGTCCTGTGATCATTTATCCAGTAACACGTTTCTCATCTGTTTCCAAACAGCCCACGAGGAAATCTGTACAACCAATGAAGGGATCATGTATCGCATTGGAGACCAGTGGGACAAACAGCATGATATGGGCCACATGATGAGATGCACATGTGTTGGGAACGGTCGTGGAGAATGGACATGTGTCGCCTACTCCCAGCTCCGAGGTATGCTCGCTTGTTAATGAAAATAGTTGAGAGGACAAAGAATACAGAGAGGCAGACTTTTACATGGAAACTTGTACTTTACCAAAAGCAGGAGAAGGAATATGCAATGCCACTCCATTAGTCTACTGTGCTGGATAAGCTTTGCATGTTAGACAGCCACTTAAGAAAATCTGGCTGAGCAATTCTAAGATTCTGAAACATTCCCAGGATATAAGTACTTAGGCTGAGCCAGAAGTATGACTTCAAAGGCTAGAACACAATCACTTGATCCTTTTAGCTTGTAGGTGTGCTGTTGGATTGTTATCTAGAAAGGATGGGGTAATTTTTGTAAAGAAAAGAGACCATGCTATTCTTTTGTTTTTTAACATCTGTCCCTAATACTTTATTAGTCACCTCTAAGCCTGTTCCCAGCTATGTGGGCTCCGAGGAGGGGGTCACCATTCACCAGCTCTCAGCTGGGAGCTTGAGAAGGCCTTGGCCTATCTCTCTGGGGTCATGGACTGTAGAGTCTAAAGGGGCCTTTCCTGGGTCAGTATGGCGCATCCAGGTAGGGGCACAGATGGGGGCCAAGACCCCAAGCTTGCCACTCCTCTGCCAGGTTAGTTGTGTTTGGATCCAAATTTAAGGAGACAAAGCCATAGAGACCGATTTCTTTGTTCACTTAGTTTTTTTCCCCTTTGGACCCAGGTATAGGATATAAGGGTGTTGAACTATTAAAACTTTTTATTTTAGGTTTTCTATTTCTTTGATTTGAAAAGGAGGATTCAGGTAGAACTCGGAGCTAATAAATAGTCCATGTAGCCTCTGTGTTGACAGTGGCCTGAACTTGTTCTCCTTTTATGGTGCCCAATGGGTGACACAATCCAGGACTAAAATAATTACATATGATGTTGCAGAGCTGAAAAGGACACTAGAAAGACATACAGACCAACTCCTCATTTTACAGAGGAAGGAGCTGAGTCCCAAAGAAGGAAGTAATTTTCTCAGGATCTCAGTGAGTTAGCAACAGACTTGGCCTAGTTTTTTATTAACTTTCCAGATGCCTTTTATGGTATTTATTTCCCAAATCCCAAATATCTCCCCACCCCTGCTAATCCAGAGATGAGACCATCACATCATGCTAGGCATCCTATAAGTATGTTTAATCTCCCTTCTATTTATTGCAACAAGCAGAGATCTAAAGGTCATTATCAACCCAGCAAGAACTTTTCCGAAAGTTAAAATTTGTTGTGTATGCTTTGATTTCTAATCTTCACAAGTCTATAAGAAAGAGAATTTTTTTTTGTTTTGCAAAAATTGTAGTACTGATTAAGCTTTGAAAAAAATGTTTATTCTATGCCAATAGAAGAGTTACTTTAGTGGGAGGTGTTGATAATTACGTGGAAGGAAGTGTATGCTTCGCAAAGCATAGCTTCTTTTATTTCGTCAGAGAAACTTAAAATTTCTCCACCCACCCCACTGTTTCTAAACAGATCAGTGCATCGTCGACGACATCACATACAATGTGAATGACACATTCCACAAACGTCACGAAGAGGGACACATGCTGAATTGTACCTGCTTCGGTCAGGGCAGGGGCCGGTGGAAGTGCGATCCCATTGGTAAGTAGCCTCGTGTCTCTAGCTGGATTTGGACACTGAGTGTAGCTAGCAGGTTTCACATAAGGAGAGTTATTTGATATTACTTGATTGAAGCTGGCTGTAGACTTTGATCATGGCCTGCAGAGGGCTTGGCAAAGTCTCTTCTCTAATCATGGACCAATATATAATCTTGATAGTGGTGGTCATTTATTTTTGCTGAATTTGGTAACACATGAAGGTTTATTTTAATTGAAACAAATTTGTTTTGGGGTTCTGAATCATAAAGATAATTATTGTGAAAGAGAACTTTCCTTTGCTGGACTGTGCAGTAATGTGGACAAATGATTATGCCAGTAAATACCTCCCTCCAAATACTTTATTTTTCTTGGCTGCCCTTTTTAATAGATCTAAGCAAGTAGTGAAGGTTAAGCCTTAAAAGAGCTGTGTTACCAGCTTTAATGTAATCCATTAATATTCCTTTACTCAAAGAGACATGTTGCTCACCCAGAAAACAAACTGATCAGATGAGTTTGTTTGACCTGAGATTGCCAAAGCAGAGAGGCCTGAGAGGGTTTCTTAGAAGCTGCTCAGTACGTGTTCATTAGTTGAAATTTAGTTCAATTCATTTATATATAAAATTAAGTCCTCCACATTTTGAAGAAATGTATAAAGTTATATTTTATCCTTGCTATTCAAATGGTAAATCATTTGCATTAAAATGGATAAAATATAATATCTAATTTATTTTCCTCAAATTAATATTCAGAATGTCAATATCTACTGAAATCTAAATCTTAACATTTTTATTTAGAAATGATATTCTTTTAGAAAGCTAATTACTTCTCCCAATGGGTACTTTTTGACCATTAACTGTCTAGTAAGGTAAAAGATATGAACAAAATATTTTTTAACCGCATATATTTGGAAGGGCAGTTGCAAGTTTTTATTAAAACTAAGAATATGTGCTCTAGCACACCAAATTTAAATTTGTAGCTTCAAGTCTTCAAGGCTGCTTATCTTCTACTTGTATATATTTTAGATCAATGCCAGGATTCAGAATCCCGTACCTTTTATCAAATTGGAGAATCATGGGAGAAGTTTTTGCATGGAGTCAGGTACCAGTGCTATTGCTATGGCCGTGGCATTGGGGAGTGGGGCTGCCAGCCCATACAGACCTATCCAGGTAAGTAGCTCTATTACCGCAAATTGAGAACTGTCCACTGGGTTATAAAAACAGGGCAGCATCAGTGTTTGTTAACACTGATGGCTAACTTGGTGTCCCCTCCCTTTCCCATCCTTTTCTCATATCACTGTCTAATCATCAGTCGAATTTTTTACTAAAATGGTTTTCCTTTCTCCCCAATCAAGTAGAAGGAGTAGAAGGCTGTGAAAATGTGCCTGTATGTAAACTTGTTTCTTAACTTTGTAGAACATTCCATTAGGTTAAAACACGGGCTAATTTCATTTCTCATCTGTACATGAAAATAGAAACCATGAAGTGAGCGATGCTGGGAGTAAAGGTCAGGGTTTTATGTTATGGTTCTTAACAGAGAAGATGCATGGAGAAATTGCATGAAATACAACATAGGGTATGTGTCCATTTAGCATTTCATCCAGGCCCTCTTTTTGTCAAAATGTTCACCTGTTTGATCAGCTGGAGCCTGGAACAAAGTATCCTGGGTCAAGAGTTGAGTAACTTGGTCAGTTGTCTGCCCATGCAGTTCAAATACTCGAAAATGTTTATTGCTGGATATTTTTCAGGTCAGAGGACATAATGCCTAGCTGAAGGTGTTATACATTTTAGAAAAAATTTTGGAATTTAATTTTCACTGAGTGATTAATTACAATAAGATGAGTTGAATTATGAAACTCTAATTTTTAGGCATCAGTTATTTGAGCAATTACTGAGGTCAAAGCCTCCTGAATCTCTGTTAACTTAAGACATGGGGCCTATATTCAGAAACAAAAAGAGAGATCTTCAGGACGTTGGAATCTGCCTATGACAGAAATCAAGATTCAGTTAACTGAGTCACTTTATAACATGATAAGAGGTTCACTGTCTAGAGAACAAGATATGAAACAACTTGGCCAAAGACAGTGTTTGCCAAGACATGGGTCCCAGCTCTGTACATGCTGCTAAGGAGATAAAAGTCAAGCTTCATTCATTATTTCCTCATCTGTAAAATGGGCAGATGGTAGCTGATTACCAGCACTAAGAAACAATCTGTGATCCTAGAAACCAACCACCTAGATATACCCTTTCCGAACTATGAAGAAACCTTCCTCTCCCCAATCTTCAGACACTATCTGGGCTGCAGAAGATGATTTGGCTTTAACGGGCTCTCAGCACAGATTGACCTGGCTCTTAAATTGTATTTCATGGTAGATTTGTGTGTAGGAATCACTTAAAATAATTTTTTTTGTGTAATAATTTTTAAAAATCTGATTGCAGAATTACTGTAAGTTCAGAAAGTATGTAACTGAGGTGTTTTTTTTCTATAATGATGCAACCAAAGGATAGAAACTTCTAAAGAAATGCTCTTAACGTCTGCGTTTATGGTTGTTATTGGTGTGGTGTGGCAATCTTGAAAGTGATTTCCTTTTTTTTTTTTTTTTTTTTTTTTGCGGTACACGGGCCTCTCACTGTTGTGGCCTCTCCCGTTGCGGAGCACAGGCTCCGGACGCGCAGGCTTAGCGGCCATGGCTCACGGGCCCAGCCGATCTGCGGCATGTGGGATCTTCCCGGACCGGGGCACGAACCCGTGTCCCCTGCATCGGCAGGCAGACTCTCAACCACTGCGCCACCAGGGAAGCCCGTGATTTCCTTCTTAGTGAATTGGAGAGAACTTTTTTCTCTCTCTCTTTTAAAGTAAGCCTGTTCACGTAGCAGCTTGCGGGAAGCCTTTAGGTGGACATGCCAGAGATGAAATCTAGACGGGAGGGAATCTTCCTGTGTTGGAGTTTCATGTGTTGACCTTGTTCCTACTCTTTAAAAAGGGTAACAGTAGAGTGCATTGAGCATGGAGGAGATTTAGGGGAGAGGAGATTGGCCTCGGTACGCAGTCTGGGTCTTATCTGTGTGTTTGGTTTGCTCAATGGTTCCTTCTTGGCTTCTGGGGCTTTCAGAGTGTGGGAAGGATAATGGAACAACACATTACCGGTAGGTTGTCTCTGAGCCTTGCCCTGTTTGTTCCTCCAACAGAGGACTCGGTAGAGATGTTCAAACTAACAGAAGATAAGAGGCTTTTGGTTTGTCGATAAACAACCAGGAAAGCACAGATCTCAGCAAAATAAATAAAGAAAAAAGGGCTGAGTTGCAAACTCATAAATGTTTAACTTCTCCAGGGTCACCATTACTGGGAATTATTCATTTGGGCCTTATTTCAAACTGTTTTTAAAAGTATAGACATTGTATCATATCTCTCTACTTAACTATTTTATTGTCAGTCTGATCATATTGAATAAGAGAGGGAGTAAAATTTTCCCAGCGGTGAGTCATTGCTCCGTTAATTGAAAAAGTTTTACCAATTAAGCAATATCAAAAGGATTATCAAAATTTTAAATCTAAATAATGTAAATGATGTCAAAATTTTCAGATTTCTTGTCTTCAAATCATATGTAGCAAAAACAGAATAGTGTGATAGCTGGAATTGAATTGACCTTACAAATAATGGACAGCTTCTTTTCTTTCTGGACAAAAATGTGCTAAATGCAAGACATCCCATTACTGTTTAATGCAGTTCCCTTAAAGGTGAGCTATGGCACAAGCCCGAAATTGAAAACATAGGATTTCAAACCAGCCCTTGAACTTTGAGAAAGAAAACTTCTGTTGTTTTGCTCCATCACTGAGTAAAAACCACTGCTCCTGTTTCTTTTCCCTCCCTTCTCCTTTACTCTCCTCATCCTGTGGACATAGCAGCAAGATTAAGCTTAACGGTAGGCAGTAAAAGTCATTTGTGTTATCCTTCTAAAACTTAATCTTGATAGACATTTAACCATCATAATTTTTTTAAAGAATATTTTTTAAGAGCAGTTTTACATTCACAGCAAGGTTGAAAGGAAGGTACAGAGATTTCCCGTGTTCCCCCTGCCCCAACACACGCACAACTTCCCCTAATTCAACATCCCCACCAGAGTGGTACATTTGTAACAATCGAGGACCTACATTGACACTTTATCACCCAAAGTCCATGGTTTGCATTAGGGATGACTCTTGGTGCTGTACATTCACGGCATCATAAACTGTTTCCCCTCAAAATCATGGTTGCTAAATTAAACAAAATACATATGAGGTGTCTCTCAACATGAGGAAACTATGGTAGGGTTTCTTTAAAGGATCAATATTTAAACAACGTTATACCAATTATTGTAAGTAATTTAAGGATGTGATGTTCCTATATTTACTGGTATGTATGGGAGTACTTTAAATAATCACATTTCTAAAATTTTGCCTCAGTGTTTATTTTTAAAAACTTATGTACGTTCATAAGGATCTTCAAAAGGGGTGATTTAAAGAGGGTCATGCGGGCTTCCCTGGTGGCGCAGTGGTTGAGAGTCCACCTGCTGATGCAGGGGACGTGGGTTCGTGCCCCGGTCCGGGAGGATCCCACATGCCGCGGAGCGGCTGAGCCCGTGAGCCATGGCCGCTGGGCCTGCGTGTCCGGAGCCTGTGCTCCGCAGTGGGAGGGGCCGCAACAGTGAGAGGTCCAAGTACCACAAAAAAAAAAAAAAAAAAAAAGAGGGTCGTGCAACTGACTTCTGCCAATTAATTAAAACAAACACCCTGCCATGTTCTGTGAAATATATACCACTTTAGAATTAAAAATTGAGAATTTTATATATTAATTTTGGTTTTCATATAGCTTACAAATATGTGCATTAGATGAAATTAAGATTCAAAGAATGTTTGTTAGTCTTCAGCCAACTTTGAATTATCCTCAGTGTGGAAGTGAGTATATTATTCTAGAACTTTTGAGTCTACCTAGATATGCAAGTTGTATATTTGTTCTGCTAGAAAAAACTTTGTTCTCAAAGAGAATTTAATAGCAAAGATAATAATTAAGTTTGAAAATCAATATTTTTTTCTATGACATTACAGAAAATTTAAAACTGCTTATGATCTGCTGAACTGCTTTATTAAACATGCAAAGTTTTGCTCTGTTTGACAGTGGCAGTTAGAAATTCTTGGAAAGGTTATTACAAGGAACTTTATTTTTATTTCTAAGTTGAACATTGATTGACATCATTAAAAAACAGCGTTTAGGGAAAAGATAGTGTTCTGTTCTGCAAGCGTAAATTTTCCATCTATTTCATTATTATCCTAAATGGAGTCTACCCTATTAAGAAATTGATTCCACTTCTCTTATTTTGCCTTTTTTTAAAAAAAATTATTTGTCTTATTTATTTATTTATGGCTGCATTTGGTCTTCGTTGCTGCTCGCAGGCTTTCTCTAGTTGTGGCGAGCGGGGACCACTCTTCATTTGCGGTGCTCGGGCTTCTCATTGCAGTGGCTTGTTTTGTCGCAGAGCACAGGCTCTAGGCGCGCGAGCTTCAGTAGTTGTGGCTCACGGGCTCTAGAGCGCAGGCTCAGTAGTTGTGGCACACGGGCTAAGTTGCTCCGCGGCATGTGGGATCTTCCCAGACCAGGACTCAAACCTGTGTCTCCTGCATTGGCAGGCAGATTCTTAACCACTGCGCCACAAGGGAAGCCCTGCCTTTTTTAGAAAAACAAAAGAAACAAACCACACTTTAAATTTTGTTGGTAATAGTTATACACATTAAGATGTGGAAATATTGAATTTAGTATATACTACAAAATGTCATTTTGTTGATAAGTATTTTTGAAAAAATATGTTTCATCTCTTAATAATTTGACCAATCAATGGAATGATTTTAGAGTAAACTTCCTGAATAAAAATAAAAGTAAAACTTTTTTCCAAACTGATAGGATGCTTACACCGATGGGATGAGAAATAAAAACTGAGTCTTTAATTATTACCTTTGTCTGTTTGTCTAAGATTCTACCCCATTTAGAAATGTGTTTGTTTTACATCATGTCATATGGCCTTTGGAATGTTTTTTCCTTCTTGATGGTAGATTTGTTCTTGATGAAAGGCTCCACAAACTAGAATTTCCTCAAAGAAGTTTAGTGTAATAAGTAAATGAAATTTGTATTCTGCATTACATTATTTGTGTTAGGGTAGTTCCACAATTTTCTCACAATTCTTTGAAAATGGAAAAGAAAGTAAACTAAGTGGCATTTTAAAAAATCATTTTATTTGCTTATAAACAAGTTCTATTTGCATTTCTCACATGAAGGACAATAATTTATCTACTAAAAGAGGATTTGTCTCAGAGAACAAACTTGTGGTTGCCAAGGGGAAGGGGAGTGGGGGAGGGATGGAGTGGGAGTTTAGGGTTAGCAGATGCAAACTATTATATATAGAATGCATAAACAACAAGGTCCTACTGTATAGCACAGGGAACTGTATTCAATGTCCTGTGATAAACCATAGTGGACAAGAATATAAAAAAGAATGTATATATATGTATAACTGAATCACTTTGCTGTACAGCAGAAATTAACACAACATTGTAAATCAACTGTACTTCAATTAAAAAATAAGGATTTGTCTCATTGATTTCCAGTGTCAATGTGTAAAAAATTAATCTCAGATAATTTGTATTGTGCTCCCATTTACGGATAAGCAAAACTGTCTTTAATTATGGCCATCCATGTGCACTAAATTTTAAGTTGAAGTGAGGGAATACTCAAGGTCACCAAATCTCACATTTTCATTTTCAGGTTCAACTGGTCCTGTCCAAGTAATAATCACTGAGACCCCCAGTCAGCCCAACTCTCACCCCATCCAATGGAATGCACCAGAACCATCTCACATTTCCAAGTACATTCTCAGATGGAAGCCTGTGAGTATCCTACTTGGAAACCTTGGATATTGTGGCTCTTGAAATTAACAGATTCTGAGAATGCTTTCCAGCTTTTGAGCCAATAGATCTGATGAACTCTATTCACTTTGTATTTGTTTAGCGACCAAACAATATGTGGTCAATCTAATTGACATATTGATTTAGCTGTTTTTGGTACTTTAAACCAACTAACTCCCCATGTTAGAAAGGTCTTCTTTGCGAAGACTTCAAAATGATAAGGCTTAAAAATACTCTTATCTAGTATGGAAAGAGAATATAAAGTTTTTCAATGTCTTGCAACTCCATCAAAGGGAAAAAAAAATTACTGGCATCATTTTCCATGATTTGAAAAACAAAAAAGCTAACTTAATATCTTTCTTTTTTGGTTCACTTTTTAAATGATCATTTCTTTTCTTTTTCTTTTTCTTTTTCTTTTTTTTTTTTGGCTTCACCACACAGCTTGCGGGATTGTAGTTCCCTGACCAGGGACTGAACCCCGGACATGGCAGTGAAAGCGCCAAGTCCTAAACAATAGACCGCCAGGGAATTTCCATGATCATTTCTTAAACCTAACTTTCTATCCTATGAAGTTATTTTGATAGAAGGGAGAGAGATGATGAGAGGGAAGTACAGATGAGGGATAGTTAGTGTATTTAATGAGTGACCTTGTGATTTCCTAATAATCATCTAGAAATTGAAGAAATCACACTAAGGAGGATATTGGTCTATTAAATTTTAGTTTCTCTTACCCTCTCAAACCCACCCTGCTATCTTTCCAAAATGTATGACTCATAATTTGAGAAACACTATTTTAAACACAGGAGAAAAATGCCCACTTTTAATCACAGCTATTGGTTTCTAGGAACTAAAAGCAAAACAAAACAAAATATCTGACCAACTCATGCAGTTGTATTAAATTCTTTTTGAAAAATTCAAGCTGTTGAAGTCATTCTTTTTCTTCTCTTACCCTCTTTTGTTAATGTGCGCAGTATATGGAGTAGCTGTTTGCAGAGCTGTGTGTCTAATGATGTTAATCAATGGAATCGATATATTTCCTCTCCAACACTTTATTGTCTCTCATTTTTTCATATAATCACCAGTTTTATTTACTTTAAACTTAACTCTGAAGTATTATGTGAGACCACAGCAATAAGGGATACACATAGGTATACAAAGTATATTAAGTTGGAAAGTCTTCAAAGAGTGGAGGTTATTAATTTCTTTGAAATTTTTAACAATTTCAGGATTTTCCTTAATGTCACCTGAGAGTTTATTCTTGAGTATTTTCTTCTGATAGCAAACCAACAAAGTTCACATTGCATGAAAGGCTTATTGTTGAATCTGAGCTAATTATAATGACTAATTTAATGTTTTCACAACATATTTAAATTTAAAGAGTACTAGGATCACTTTCATTTATTTCAAAAATATAAAGGGACACTTGAGTGTTTGAATTATTGAGGAACTGGTTGATTGGATAATTTTTTTAAATCACTGGGTATTAAAAATGTATTTAGACTTATATTAGTTTGGAATCTACACTTAAAAGGATCTTAACTTGTTTGAAGTAAGGATGTTTCTTTTCTACACATTTTAATGCAAAGAATTTTGTGCCATGATAGATTAATGAAGTTGGACAGGATGTGAAAGTATAAACTGGAGACAAAGATTAAGTAAACTGAGATCGCATTCTTCTGCAGATCGCATTCTTTTGCCCAAAGTTGGCTAACCACTTATGAGGGGTGGTTTATATCCAAGAATGAGTCATAAAACCAGAGCAGTTAAACCTTGTATGTGATTGTCCCAGGCACTGAGTCATGAAGGAATGTTATGCCTTTGACTGCTCTGCAAGAAACTTGGTTTGTAGCCCACCAAGTGAAAGATAGAATATATGTCCTTTTCCCACTGCAGAGAGGAATATATCTCTGTTCATTATAGAAATTTAAAAGTTGGGAAAGACAAAACTTGGGGTCTACATATTATGTTGCTGATATTAAATTGAATAATCAATCTGGCAAAAAGGAAGGTGCCCAGGACCTCCCACTGTGTAATCTTGGCCATGTTACATAATTCTGTTTCTTCACCTACAAAATCAGGGTGATAATACCAGTAACTTGGAGGATGGGGGAGATGAAGATTAAATGAGAGTATGCAAGGAAAGCAGCACAGAGCATGGCACGTAGTAAGCGATCAATAAATATTAGCTTTAATAATCATTATTATTAATGTTAACAAATTCTGCTACAGGTTTCTATTCCGATTCCAATTTTCCATGATTTTCCTCCAAAATGGAGCTGCATAGACCCCTCATTCTTCTTTGAAGAACACTCCACATCATCTCTGAGTGTTCATCTTTGTGAACACTTGTGTGATTTTTTTTTTTTTAACTTAAATTTTTAGAAAAATTCTCCAGACCGTTGGAAGGAAGCCACCATTCCAGGCCACTTAAACTCCTACACCATTAAAGGCCTGAGGCCAGGTGTGGTATACGAGGGCCAGCTCATCAGCGTCCAGCACTATGGCCAAAGAGAGATGACGCGCTTCGACTTCACCACCACCAGCACAAGCCCAGTGGTGACCAGTACGTACCCCAGCCACCAGGCCATCTGTGTCCACATTTCTCGGACCTGGGCTCCCCGCAGGAAGTGCCTTCCATCTCGATTCATATTATTCCATGGATGGCACCCACATTTTTTAAAACCTGATAATCTACAGACGATGCTAGTAAATTTCCTCCATGGCTGAAGGCTCTCTCCCCTCTTTCTATGACTCTAGGCAACACCGTGACGGGAGAGACAACACCCTTTTCTCCTGTTGTGGCCACCTCCGAATCCGTGACTGAAATCACAGCCAGCAGCTTCGTGGTCTCCTGGGTCTCGGCTTCCGACACTGTGTCCGGATTCCGGGTGGAGTATGAGCTGAGTGAAGAGGGAGATGAACCGCAGTACCTGGGTGAGCTCAACGTGTTGACGACCAGCTGCTGGGAAACCCTGCTTGGGGTGGGGCTGGGGGCATCCACGCGGGTGGCCCGGGAAGTTCGGAAGTAGTTGACAGCTCAGACTGCACAAACGGCCCTCCAGTGTGAGTCTGGAGAACAACTGATCCTTTTTAGAACCGAGCTGGGTTTTTCCTGAGCCACGCTCACTTTCCCGGTCCCTGATGGGAGCTGTGTTATGCGTTAGCCTGGGCACAGGTCCACAAAACAAAAGTGTGTTCTTCCTGGAAGTAATTGCCAACATGAGGACTGCAGTGGAGAAAACGTTAGCTTTGGGAGAGGCACAATACCCTCATTCATGCTTTTCAGATTCTCATGTTTAGGGGACTTTTAAAAACTTTATCATGGAGAAATAAATATACATACTGAAAAGTACACAGATCATAAACATAGAGCTCAGTGAATTTTTATAAAGTGAACACACTGTGTGACTAGGACCCAGATCAAGAAAAAGAACATCCCTCCTACCCCACTCCCCATCATCCCCCACCTATAACCACTACAGGGACTTCTAACTACAGAGGACTATGTTTACAAATCTGGGGGTGGATTAAAATTATACATCCTTAGAGAAAATATTTGGGGAAAGGGGGAAAAAAGAAAAATTATCCCATAGTGCATTGATAATTATTGACTATCCATAGCACATTTCCTTCTAGTTTTCACTCACCACCTCCCCCCCTCCCTCCATGAATACGTAGTTTTAAAAACATCCTTCTCATAGGTTATGGAGTCATTAGAGGGATTGGTACACTCTGATAGTAACCTTTCCCTTTTATTTCAAAGATCTTCCCAGCACAGCCACTTCTGTGAACATCCCTGACCTGCTTCCTGGCCGAAAATACATTGTGAACGTCTATCAGATATCCGAAGAAGGAGAGCAGAGTTTGATCCTGTCTACCTCACAGACAACAGGTACACGTGTACTGTGTGGTGTGAAAAGACTTTTTTTTCTGTGAAACAGACCTATAGCAATATTTCCTGACTGTTTTTCTCATTTCTTCCTTTCTTTGTTAGCACCTGATGCCCCTCCTGACCCTACCGTGGACCAGGTTGATGACACCTCGATTGTCGTTCGCTGGAGCAGACCCCAGGCGCCCATCACAGGTCAGCTTAGCTGCCTCTTCTTGGCTCCCATGTTAATCTTGATGCCATAAAAGGTGAGGGAGAGAATTCTGATCTATGAGCAGGCAAATCACTTAAATCTCCTATGTAATTATTGGACCAGGGTGAAGATGTGTGTGTGTGTGTGTTTGTGTGTGTGTGTGTGTGTGTGTGTGTGTGAGAGAGAGAGAGAGAGAGAGATACTGTCTTACAGCCTTGCTTTCTTATGGATCATTTCCTCTTAAATCTGTTTTATTGACCTCCTTCACACACAAAACACACCCACACACAATCACACACATAAACCTCTAAAGCCAGCTCATGGACTTATTACACCAGGCATTCCTGTGGTAGAAGAGGGGTAATTTTTCTGAAAACGTCACTCTAAGACTTATTCTTAAAGAGGCAGCCAAGCTGCCTTCTTAGCTCATTAGGTGACTCAGCTGTCTCTGATGTTCCTAAAAGACACAGACGTGCTAGACAACTCTGTGCTCAGAGTGGTTCCTTAATTACTTCCTTCATCCAGGGCTCGAAGAAAAGAAATCGGTTTAACATGAATATTTTCACCCTCTGGCTTCTCTAATAGACATTTATTAAGGATCTCGTGTCTTCAAGGATGATATTTAATATTAAAAAGTTTTGCATGACTTCTTATTTTATCTTTGGACTGAATAGTCCTTATAAGAAGTAGCACTATTGAGCAAGTCAAAAAGAATCATTCATTCTGAACTAATACAGCAAGATGCTAAGGGCTGTTAGGAAAGGGGGCCCTTTGAAACCTCTGGTTCATCAAACAGTGTATCGTACTTTTTTCTCCTGAATCTGCAGGATACAGAATCGTCTACTCCCCATCAGTAGAGGGTAGTAGCACAGAACTCAACCTTCCTGAAACTGCCAACTCTGTCACTCTCAGTGACTTGCAGCCTGGTGTTCAGTATAACATCACTATCTACGCTGTGGAAGAAAATCAAGAGAGTACTCCTGTCTTCATCCAACAAGAAACCACTGGCGTCCCACGTTCAGGTAACCTGACGATGCTTCCTGTAGTATCTTATTTCTTAAGGCTGAAGAAAGTAACATCTTTAACCTCCTTTTTGCTGGAGGAACAAAACCAACCTTGGCTTGTGTTCATTCCATGAGCCTGCTGGGGACGACGGGACGTGTAAGATGAAAGAATAATTGCATCTGTGGGAGGGTTGCTTTGTCTCTGTCAGCAGTTCTTTTATGCAAGTTGTCTCATGGATTAGTATATCCTTGAACTTATGAAATTTAGCTGAAATGTCTTCACTATAAAGTAACTTATCAAAACTGGCTATTGGCCTTCAGATTAAAACCTGACAGCATAAAGTCTTCATATTTTTCCCCAGAAACTTAAGGGGCAGTTCATCTGTTGCTCTTAAGTATTATAAAATGATTTAGTAAAATAAAAACCACCACATTTTTTTTCAGTTGTTGCAAGAGTTTGCTTTGGGTTTTTTTTTGGTATGTTTATCTTAAACCCCTCAATAAGATACTTCATATGTTGGAAACTCATCTGCTTACCAACATATTTTACATAAAAGCTTTTTTTTTTTTTTTTTTTCCGGTACGGGGGCCTCTCACTGTTGTGGCCTCTCCCGTTGCGGAGCACAGGCTCCGGACGCGCAGGCTCAGCGGCCATGGCTCACGGGCCCAGCCACTCCGCGGCATGTGGGATCTTCCTGGACCGGGGCACGAACCCGCGTCCCCTGCATCGGCAGGCGGACTCTCAATCACTGCGCCGCCAGGGAAGCCCTACATAAAAGCTTTAAATGACACGTGTAAGCAGTGACTGAACTACAAAAATATAACCTAAAAAAGCGTATTTTCTGATTAAGAGAGAAAACTTAGCTCTGGAATGAGAGGCTCTATGAATTGCCCTATACTTTAAAAACCCAGGAAACTGGCTTTTTAAAAACAATCCTTAGCAGGAATTGAAAATGACTGGTTGGCTCTTGTCTGTTAGATAAAGTTCCCCCTCCCAGAGACCTGCAGTTTGTGGAGGTGACGGACGTAAAGATCACCATCATGTGGACACCCCCCGAGAGTGCGGTGACCGGTTACCGAGTGGACGTGATCCCCGTCAACCTGCCCGGGGAACACGGGCAGAGGCTGCCCACCAGCAGGAACACATTTGCAGAAGTCACTGGGCTGTCCCCTGGGGTCACCTATCACTTCAAAGTCTTCGCCGTGAACCACGGGAGGGAGAGCAAGCCTCTGACGGCACAACAGGCGACCAGTACGTTTGGGGTCCTTTACCTCCACCTCAGACCCTCCACCCTCACTTCCAACCTGTGCTGGGTGGGCAGCATGCCATCACTTGTAGGTTCACAGTTAGAAATAGGAAAATACTCAGGGGATAGGGAATGTATACTGGACATAAAGCACATTAAACTTGAAAACAAAACTTAGACAAGCTCCGTAGAGGCTAAATGGTAACACACTTCCCAAATACACGTACCGGGGGAATGGCACTAAGAGAGGAGAACTTAACCTAATTTTCCTTGCTAATGGAGACATGGAGTGAACATTTGAGTACATTTTTGTGTAACTAAATATACCTAGATCAAACTTTAAATGTAGTATCTTTATCCTTCTATAGTAGAATTATTTGCAAATAGTAATTGCTAGAACATTTAGTGCGTGTTAGGCACCAGGTCATATGCTCAGTTCTTACAAGCCTCATCCTCATATTTCATCCTCGTTTTGAGTTAATGAGGAAGGTCTTATTATTATCCCTAGGGGATACATGAAGAAAGTGAAGCTTATAAAAAATTCTGCAACTTGTAAAGTCACAAAGCTGGGAAATGATTGAGCTGGAACCACACAGACCTATGTCTTTTTGACTCCAAAGCCCATGTTTTCAGTGATTATACTTGACTACCTCTTAAACATTTCCTCCCTCTGAAAAGTGTTTTAAATTATTGTAGGGAGGCTGCCAGTTACACACTCAAGAAGGAAACTCACAATTTCTATGGTTCTTTCTGATAGTGCAAACTCACCAGGGTCTTACTATAAATCTGAGGTTCTGAGTATATGCTATAATCATTGTCTAATCTGAATCATGTGAAAATAACTTTTACTGCTCCAGCAGAGGACTAGTCATTGAATAGATGCAGAGAATATCACTTTTGTTCCATGTGGAGCTCTCCTCTTGCCCTCACTTTCGTGGGCTTATTTCTCTTTTTTCTTAACCTGTTTGGCTCAGAGCAGAGCAAATTGTGGCTTCACAAGTATTTGTTTTTGTTTTTAATACCATCTCTGTATGTTAGTGTAATTTCTGAGGATGATGGGAAATCCATGCTATAAAATTAGCCTTCCCACAGGATCAAAGTCAAGCAAAAACAGTGAGCAATTTCTCATGACTGACACAGAGTTTTGCAAAGTTCTCTGTAGCACTCAATCTCTTCATGGCTAAATATTTCCAAGGTTTTGATCTTAGTTTCAACCTGGAGGAGAAAGAACTTAGAAAATTCGGTCAAGCTTTAGGATTTCAGTATGATAATTTTGAGGTGCAAATATTTCTCGATGTGTTTCATTTCATCTTTTTTTCTAGAATTGGATGCTCCCACCAACCTCCAGTTTATCAATGAAACTGACACCACCATCATAGTGACCTGGACTCCACCTCGTGCCCGGATAGCCGGGTACCGACTGACCGTGGGCCTGACCCGTGGAGGCCAGCCCAAGCAGTACAACGTAGGTCCCTCGTCCACGCAGTATCCACTGAGGAATCTGCAGCCTGGCTCTGAGTACTCCGCAACCCTCGTGGCCGTGAAAGGCAGCCAGCAGAGCCCCAGAGCCACTGGAGTCTTCACCACTCGTAAGTCAAAGGTTAAATGTCTTTTCTTAGTGATATCATAGGTTCTTATCTATATTTACATTCTCGCTCCTTCATCCATTTTTTAAAAAATTTAACTTAGGGAATTTGCTGGCTGTCCAGTGGTTAGGACTCTCTGCGCTTTCACTGCCCAGGGCCCAGGTTCAATCCCTGGGGATCCCGAAAGCCCCTCGGCACAGCCAAAAAAAAAAAAAGTTAACTTAAAAAACTTTGTACAAGATTAAATAATGTTTTTAATTTAAAAAAAAGATTTAAAGCAGTACTACTCAAAGTGTGACCCATGAACCCATCGCTGGTCTGCGAACTGTTTGTTGCATGGACTAAGGAGCTTATGTCAGAATGCAGATGATGGAGCACACCGTTTAGTTCAGTTGATACTTTTTTGAAGCAAGGTTTTCTTAATGAAGGAAGCAGTGCATCACCTGACATATGTTGCCAAGATCCTTATTTTCTCTGGGACGAGCACTTTGAATAACATTGTTTAAAACACCCAGTTATTTGAAAATTGAAGGCTACTGTATTAAATGAATTTACCAAATACTAGTTAAAGCAAGAAAAAAAATCAGCACCTTTGTCTACATCCTAATACTTTGGGTATTGAATGATGGCAATAAATGTGGAACAAAAACATCTACCAGTTGAATAGAAACCAACAGGCCAAGAAGCTAAGGAAATGATGTCTTTACAAGTGTTGACTGCAGCAGATTAAAGTACCTTCTGCAGAACAGAATAGCTTTTTTTTTTTTTTTAAATTACTCTTGAAATTCCACAGAAGGAAAAATACTGACAGTAATATTTGGTCCTGTCTGTCTTTTGCTCAACACTTTACAGGAAGTGGCCTTAAATCTCCTACATATCTATATCACTATTATAGAGGACTGTATTCATAAACTGATTTCTATCAAATGCAACTCATTTACATTACAAAGAAATATGAGACCCGTCATTTCTAGATAAGCATTAATTTTTATTTTTAGCTCACTTTGAATTCCAGAAGGACCTAACTTAATACTTTTTCAGCATATATTGCAACTATGAACTAGCTTGCAATTTCCTAAAAGCTTTCCACAAATCTTACTCTTTGACTAATTTGAAAAGTAGATGTTAAAAAGCATTCAGAAAGTGAATATAAGTTTAGGTTTTACATTACTATGAAATTTATTTCACAAAGAAAATTCTCTATAAAATTATCCCTGTAAGAATTCATAATTTACTAAAAATTTATTTCCATTTAAATTTCGTGTATGAAGTTTGGCTACTAAAGCCTTTTTCTTAAGTAACTGCTAATCATAGGCAAGTAAAATCTGTTTTTATCTCTAAGTTAACCTTTAAATTTTGCTTTTTTATGTTACATGTTACTAAGATACTCTAAAATCTATTAACATGAAATCAATATCTTTGCATTTCTTGTAAATGTCTGTTTCTCATAGATGACCTTCTTTTCATTAGAATGGAAATTTCAGTAGATTTAGTCTTTTACTGACCATGTATACTGCTGTATATTATCTATTTTACTTTTTAACTTTTTAACGAGACATACTTTATGTAGTTTCTTTTGTTCGATAGAGTGCCTATAAAAGAAAAAGCATTTTATTTATTTATTATTTTATTGAACTATAGTTGAATTACAATGTTGTGTTAATTTCTGCTGTACAGCAGAGTGATTCAGTCATACATATATATATATTCTTTTTCATATTCTTTTCCATTATGGTTTATCACAGGATATTGAATATAGTTCCCTGAGCTATACAGTAGGAACTTGTTGTTTATCCATGCTATATATGCTAGTTTGCATCTGCTAATCCCAGACTCCCAATTCTTCCCTCCCTTACCTCCCCTCCCCATTGGCAACCACAAGTTTGTTCTCTATATTTGTGAGTCTGTTTTTGTTTCATAGATATGTTCATTTGTGTCATATTTTAGATTCCACATATAAGTGATATTATGTGGTATTTGTCTTTCTCTTTCTGACTTACTTCACTTAGTATGATAATCTTTAGGTCTATCCATGCTGCTGCAAATGGCATTATTTCATTCTTTTTTATGGCTGAGTAGTATTCCATTGTGTATATATACCACAACTTCTTTATCCATTCATCTGTCTATTGACATTTAAGTTGTTTCCATGTCTTGTCTGTTGTAAATACTGTTGCTATGAACATAGGGGTGCATGTATCTTTTAGAGTTATAGTTTTGTCTGGTATATGCCCAGGAGTGGGATTGCTGAATCATATGGCAACTCTATTTTTAGTTTTTTGAGGAACCTCCCTACTGTTCTCCATAGTGACTGCACCAATTTACATTCCCACCAATAGTGTAAGAGGGTTCCCTTTTCTTCACACTCTCTCCAGCATTTATCATTTGTAAACTTTTTAATGATGGCCATTCTGACTGGTGTGAGGTGGTACCTCATTGTAGGTTTGATTTGCATCTCTCTAAGAAAAAGCATTTTTAATGATACTAAAAATAATTAAATGGAGTGGGTGGGGCAATATTGACTATTTCAAGTACTTCTGGAGGCTGATATATTGGACATGTTATTTTATTATCTGCACAATACATTTATTGATAAATATAATTTTATTTGAGTTAACTGATAGATTAGATAAAGGTCAATGTCATGCCTTGCACATTGTATACTTAAAAAAAATTTTTTTTCCATATGGTTTATCACAGGATAGTGAATATAGTTCCCTGTGTTATACATTAGGACCTAGTTGTTTATCCATTCTAAATGTCATAGTTTGCATCTACCTACCCCAAACTCCCAGTCCATCCCTCTCCCTCCCTCAAAAAATATTTGTTGAATAGATGATTGAGAAAACAGCTCAACCGAGCTTAGATTTAAATAAACCTCTGTAAGCGGTGAGTTCTACAACTTCATTTGAACCTCAAGTACTCTCTGAGGCTGTAAACATCAGCAGGGCTTGCATATTTTTGAAATTGCTTTACGTTTCTGTAGCTTTTTACTGTTAACAAGTTGAATTCTGGGAATAACTTTTCTGGGTTTTATAACTTTTGTTAAAAGCACATGGCAGGGGGTGGAGGAGCTGTTTCTAGGGAAAATCAGCTTACTCCTTTATAAATAGGGAAAAATTTATTTTTTTAACATCCAGGCTGTCCTTCACCTAACAAGACCTGCCAGAATCCATAGCTCATCCTTACAGTCACATTCTTTGTTTGCCATCAGTTTGTGGGTTTGTGGTTTGGAGAATTTCCCGTAATGGTCTTCCCAGGCAGAGAGCATCATCTTAAGCTTGAGAAAGTTCTAGCTGGCTGGCTCAAGCAATAGAAAACACCCAATCTTAAAGCCTAAGACAGTTGAGGAGAATGTTTTTTGTGAAAAAATTGTGGCTTTCACAGATGTTCAGTGAAAGAAGCAGACTGCTCTCTGAATTGTTTCTTGTGGGCATTAACATGGTCACCCAGGGCTGGCCATGGCATTTTGGCAAAGTCAGTGGCAGCCAAGTGGTGTATGATTTCAGAGACTCTGGGAGGCATCACAGGTCACCCATCCTAATTCCACTGAGAATACCATCCAAACGGTAACACACTCATGAAGCATCTTTCCAAACCAGTAGAACTTCAGTTCAGCCAGTAAAGCAGCCATTACAAAGTATGCCCACATGTATTTTATTTTTTCAGACAGCAGTATTTTAAAAATACTTTTGGGGGGCTTCCCTGGTGGCACAGTGTTTGGGAGTCCGCCTGCCAATGCAGGGGACACGGGCTCATGCCCCGGTCCGTGAAGATCCCACGTGCCGCGGAGTGGCTGGGCCCGTGAGCCATGGCCGCTGAGCCTGCGCGTCCGGAGCCTGTGCTCCGCAATGTGAGAGGCCACAACAGTGAGAGGCCTGCGTACCGCAAAAAATAAATAAATAAAAATACTTTTTAAAAAATTGCACATTAAAATCCAGATTGGAAAACACTGGAAGAATTGCAGTGCTGGGCCTGAATTTTCCCATGACTGGAGCTGAGTAGTAATGGAGTACTACTTAAAGACTTTTTTTTAAAATGTTTTATTTTTTTTTTTTTTATTGGGGTATAGTTGTTTTACAATGTTGTGTTAGTTTCTACTTTACAGCGAAGTGCAGTAGAGTTCTCCGTGCTGTACAGCAGGTTCTCATTAGTTATCTATTTTATACATATTAGCATGTATATGTCAATCCCAATCTCCCAATTCATCCCACCCCCTTCTTTCCCCCCTTGGCGTCCACATGTTTGTTCTCTGTGTCTGTGTCTCTATTTCTGCCTTGCAAACCGGGTCATCTGTACCATTTTTCTAGATTCCACATATATGTGTTAATATACGAGATTTATTTTTCTCTTTCTCAGAGTAGGCTTAAAGACTCTTAATGTTCATTTGTCTAAGTCTGGAAGATAAGTCTTTGTCTCACCAGCCATTCATAATTTAGCATAAATGCGTTTACTAGTGTTTTGTCCCCAGTGGGCACAAAAATTTGGTTGAGACGTAAAGAGGAAGGAATTATGAAGGCACTAAACATGTGACCAAGACCATCCACACGCTTGAAAGCCCTGAATTTGACTCACCAGACACAAATGTCTTGCCTTCTGAGACCTCACCTTTCCCATAGCAGCCAGTTATTGAAATGCTTATTACAAGATTTAGTTGTTCTGCCAATTATATTTTAGAGATTCTAAATTTATGAAAAGATTTGTAAGATTGTTGAAAATATCTATTTCAGATTTATGTACACATACTCTTTTTCTTCCTCTTTTTCTTGTTCTTTTTTTAATTAATTTTTTTAAAATTAATTAATTAATTAATTTATTTTTGGCTGCGTTGGGTCTTCATTGCTGCACGTGGGCTTTCTCTAGTCACAACGAGCAGGGGCTACTCTTCGTTGAGGTGTGTGGGCTTCTCATTGTGGTGGCTTCTCTTGTTGCGGAGCATGGGCTCTAGGCGCACGGGCTCAGTAGTTGTGGCGCACAGGCTTGGTTGCTCTGCGGCATGTGGGATCTTCACAGACCAGAGCTCCAACCCCTGTGCCCTGCATTGGCAGGCAGATTTTTAACTACTGCACCACCAGGGAAGTCCCTCTTGTTTTTTTTAAAGTATTATTTTCACTAAGAAATAGCAGTGATGTCAGGATGCTAGGAGATTCGAAATAAACTTTTATTATAATTCCTAATTCCAGTGGCAGAATACTAAATTTCTGCAGTGTGATTATTCTGAGTGAATAATCACATATTTAAGGAAAGTATCTTTAGAATTTATAAGTGCATCCATGGTGGCAGATTTCATTTACCTTTCACATGGCATCTCTTTCTGCAACCAAAAACAATTGGCCATCATTATGGAGTGATTCAGCCTATAGCTATTTTTAGATAATCATCTATAATTTAACCATTGTTCTCAAAATAATGGTTAAGAAGCGGAGTGATAATCAGTTTGTGATGACCAGGTTTACTTTTTATATGGGATTCTATACTGATGATATAAGGAAAGTTATTGTCATCAAACTCAAATCCCAAACATGATGAAAAGACACAAATTTCAGAATCCAAGGAGTTGAAAGGGTCCTCTGTGGTCATCCAGCTCCTTGTTACTTAAATGTGATTCCCAGACTGACAACACTGGCGTAACAGAAATGCAAACTACCTAGCCCCATGTGGACCTACAGAATCAGAACCTGCATTTTAGCCAGGTCAAATTTTCACATATGTCACGTTCTGGATCCATTAGCTGACTAAAACTGAGGTTCTCGATAAAAATATTTGTTATCGGGACTTCCCTGGCGGTCCAGTGGTTAAGACTCCACACTTCCACTGCAGGGGTTGCGGGTTCGATCTCTGGTTGGAGAACTAAGATCCCACATGCCGCAAGGTGCGGCCAAAAGATTAAAAAAAAAATTTTTGTTATCTGCATTCTCTGTGATTCTAAGGCTTGAACACATGCTTTGATTCCATTTCACAGTGCAGCCTCTGGGCTCCATCCCACCTTACCACACAGAAGTGACTGAAACCACCATTGTGATTACATGGACACCTGCTCCAAGGATTGGTTTTAAGGTAAATTGCAGATGTTCCTAATCCCTTGTAATCCAGCCCTGGGTTGCCCTCGTGTTTCTGGATGTAGTTGAAACAGGATGCTCAGGAGTCAGGAGACTTGGGTTTCGTCCTGTTTCTGTTCATACCTCTCTGACCACTTTGTCAGGGCATCACAGTACTTCTGCTTCCCTGAACTGCTGGAAAGATGGACTGAGGCAGTGAAAGTGCTTTGCAAAGAGGAAAACATTAGTATGGAACTGTTAGTTGTTACCTTGTTTTCTCTATCCTTTCTCCCAGGGAGTTAGATTTAAAGATATATAGGGAAACTGCTCTTGTTGTGTTGTTCTAAATAGGTATCAGCAAGTTCACAAAAACCAATTTAAGGAGACCAATTAAACTCAGTGTCACTCAACAATCACATTTTTATCCAATCAGTTTCATCTCAACTTGTTCAAAGCCCCTTAGGTGAATCTCTTAATAGACATTAAGATTAAGGTCTTCCCTATAGATATCTGGATACATGTTCTTTAAAGTAATGGTATTAGGGAAGTGATGAATACAAATGAATGTGTTTAAAAGAATTCCTTTTTTTGGCATTTAGAGTGTGGAGAGAGAAATATTTATTATAATGGAAAATCAAGACTAAATCCCCATGATTGTTTGTTTAAAAAAATATACCAAAGATCATTTCTTTTTCGAAATACGCAAATGGCATATTGATGATTATGCTACTTAAATATAAAGAAACCCTTTTGGAAGATTGTCAGTATACCTTTTAAATTTCCCTGATAGTGTCATTTTGACTTTCAGGAGCCTTATAAAGTACTAAGGATGTCTCTAGAGCTGAACACTGATGACACGATATTGCCTAGGCTTTTCAAATAACATACTGAAAGGATTGAAAATTAAGGGCACATTCATCTTAATTCTTCTTTTGTAACATATCAGCCTGCAGTTGAAGCTGTCCTTCTTTAAAAGGAGTGTTTTTGAAGTACAAAATGTTACAGGGACTGGTACATTTAAGTTGAATGCTAATAACTCATTAAAGAGAGAACTAGAGGATTTCTTCCAGCAAAAAGAAATTAAGAAATGAACGGCATGTGGCCCAAAGCGCTTGTGTACTTCTGGTTTGTACCAGGAGATTATTTCTCAAGCAAAACAGTATGTAATGATGTGTCTCTGGAACCTTCCATTACAAGCTACCTTAACTTAGTTTTGGAAGATACTTCCCCTAAGTGGCACCCTCCCCCACCGCCCCCAGTTCCAGGGAATTTCCAGCTACATTATTTAATAGAGCTAAAGTAAGGTCCCAACTCATTCCCAACTACAAGCAGAGTGCAGTTCCTGAGGAGTCCACATTATGCAAAGCATAACCACAATCTCTCAGCAGTAACCCAACTCTGGAAATATTTGTCCTTGGTGTTTATTTTGCTTTTTTTTTTCCTAGCTGGGTGTACGACCAAGCCAGGGAGGGGAAGCACCACGAGAAGTGACCTCAGAGTCAGGAAGCATCGTTGTGTCTGGCCTGACTCCAGGCGTGGAATACATTTACACCATCTCAGTCCTGAAAGACG